>NC_141874.1:39062120-39365150 GCF_056163025.1 Triticum urartu | reverse complement strand
TTGGGCTTCCGCCTTGGCATTCTTCGCGCTCTCAAGGGCCGCGGCAAGCTCAGACTCTCGCGTCTTTGAGTCAAGCTCCAACGCCTCGTGCTTTGTCATGAGAGCTTGGAGCTCTTGCTGCACCTCGCCCACCCGAGCCTCTTGCCTTTCCCGCTTGGTGCGCTCCTTGGCCACTTTATCTTCGGCCTCGGACAGCGCTTGCTTTAGGGTCGCCACTTCGGTCATGGCCCCTGGCAAATTCATGATGATCCTGTTATTTTGCAATCGCATTCTTTTTATACATATCCATAGACTAGGTACTACTCACCTTTGTTCTCCTCGAGCTGCCTTTTGGCAAGGCCGAGCTCGTCCTTAGACCCTTTAAGGTCCTGCTTCAGTGCGGTGACCTCCGCAGTCAATGCGGCAGATGCCAGCAGTGAAGCCTGCATACGCATATTGACATACTTATATTAGACTCCTGCGATATTGTTTGATCCTCTGTTCGGCTTTTCTTTGTGAACACTTAACAGAGCATCAGGGGCTACTGTCTATGCAGTAATATTTTTCCTATATTTTAAACACTTACCTCAAAGCCTGTTAGAAGGCTGGCACAGGCTTCAGTCAATCCGCTCTTGGCGGACTGAACCTTCTGGACCACCGCACTCATAATAGTACGGTGTTCCTCGTCGATGGAAACGCTGCGAAGCGCTCCCAGCAGATTGTCCGGCACCTCTGGATGGACAGAGGTCACCGGCACAGGCGTCTTGCCCCTCTTGGAAGGAGGCTGCCTGCCCGAGGCCGGAACCACTGGAGGTTCCGGCGCGGTGTTCGGCTGAGGGCCGAACTCGGAGCCCTCAGGGGCCTTGTTCCCTCTGCTCCCAGAGTCTGGAAGGTCGCCTTGAGGCGCCTCCGGGACTGTCTCCCCTCGACCCGGTGCCTCTTGAGACAATACCTCGGCGTCGTCCGTAGGGCAAGGGGAGGTGGCGGTCGGAAGTGGATCGCTATCCATATCCGACGAGCCCAGGGAGCCGTCCGACGATACATCGAGACGGGCTCGTGGCAGCCTGCATAATCATATTCGGTGTTAGGAGGAGCAGTGCGACAAAGGAATGCTATGAGTTACTCTGGTATCTGAATACTTACGACTTCGCCAGGGGCTTGGCCCTGAGCAGCCACTCGTCTTCGCCTTCGGCGGGGGTGGTGGAACTGTCTGGAAGGAGAGTCCTTCCCTTCTTGGACCCTTCGGCCTCCCCAGTTGGGGCGGCCTTCCTTTTCTTGTCTCCCCCAACTGAAGGGGGAGCATCTTCTTCTTCCTCCTCGTCTTCGGGGGAGGAGTGTGTCGCAGAGTTATCGGACGATGAGTCCGATGACGCCTGGCGTCGGGAACACTTTCGGGTTCCCTTGGCTTTCTTGGTCTTCTCCGGCACCTTATAAGGGGCCGGAGTCAGCATCTCTGTAAGGAGAGCGTCCGCAGTGTCTTCAGGCAGAGGGGCCGAACAGTTAATCTGCCCCGACGTCTCCACCCAGTCCTGTCAAAGGCATGGAGATCAGACCCCGTGCATAATTAAGCTGGGGGAAATAAAATATCCTACTGGATGTTTAGAACTCACCGAATGCGCTCGGCGCTTCGCGCTTAGCCCGCAGTCCTCGGTGAGGGAGGGAGGGACCTCGACGCCCTTGAATAGCACCTTCCAGGCATCCTCGTGTGTTGTGTCAAAGAGCCTGTTCAGAGTTTGGTGCTGGGCCGGGTCGAACTCCCACAAGTTGAAAGCCCGTCGTTGACACGGGAGGATCCGGCAGATGAGCATGACTTGGACTACGTTGACGAGTTTGAGCTTCTTGCTCGCCATGTTTTGGATACATGTTTGGAGTCCAGTCAGCTCTACCGAACTACCCCAGGACAGGCCCTTCTCTTGCCAGGAGGTGAGCCGCGTGGGGATGCCAGATCGGAACTCGGGGGCCGCTGCCCATTCGGGATCACGCGGCTCGGTGATATAGAACCACCCCGATTGCCACCCCTTTATGGTCTCCACGAAGGAGCCCTCGAGCCAGATGACGTTGGGCATCTTGCCCAACATGGCGCCTCCGCACTCCGCCTGGCGGCCGCTCACTACCTTCGGCTTGACATTAAAGGTCTTCAGCCATAAGCCGAAGTGGGGCTGGATGCGGAGGAAGGCCTCGCACATGACGATAAACGCCGAGATATTGAGGATGAAGTTCGGGGCCAGATCGTGGAAATCCAGGCCGTAGTAGAACATGAGCCCCCGGACGAATGTGTGGAGAGGGAATCCCAGTCCGCGGAGGAAATGTGTAAGGAACACTACCCTCTCATGGGGCCCGGGGGTGGGGATGAGCTGCCCCTCATCTGGGAGGCGGTGCGCGATGTCATCGGACAGGTATACGACTCTCCTCAGCTTTTTGATGTGTCCCTCTATAACGGAGGAGACCATCCACCTGCCTCCCACTCCGGACATGGTTGGAGAAGGGTTGAGGTGGGAAGTGCGGACTTGGGCGCTGGAGCTCGAGTGTGCGAAAATGGATGAGCAAAGGAGGAAGAAGGCGTGGATGAAAAGGTGAATCCTTATCCCTTTATATGGGTGGACGAAACTATGCGTCCCCACTAGCCCGGTAAATCTCACTTATCCCCCAAGCGTCGTAATCGATGGCGCGGTTGGGTTACCCACGCCCGTATTGATGAGAATCCCATGATAAGGGGACACGATCTCTGCTTTGACAAGACATGACAAAAAACTGCCTAGCGTTATGTGCGGGGCTAGTTAAAGGAAATGGTTCGAATAATCACCGGGCCATGGCATAATGTCGTGTTGCCAAAATAATTCATCAAATTGGATATGTGGAAATATCATTCTCTCTACGGTGGTATGTGGAACTTATTTTGCAGGGTCGGACACTATCCTTGTATTCAAATTCTTCCGTGGTGTATTCGGAGGAGGCACCCGCCTTACAATGCCGAAAACAATACTGCGCGCCGGACTCATCGTCATTGAAAGCCTGGTTCAGGGGCTACTGAGGGAGTCCTGGATTAAGGGGTCTCCGAACAGCCGGATTATATCCTTTGGCCGGACTGTTAGACTATGAAGATACAAGATTGAAGACTTTGTCTCGTGTTCGGATGGGACTCTACTTGGCGTGGAAGGCAAGCTAGGCAATACGGATATGTGTATCTCCTCCTGTGTAACCGACCTTGTGTAACCCTAGCCCTTTCCGGTGTCTATATAAACCGGAGGGTTTTAGTCCGTAGGACAACATATAATCATACCAGAGGCTAGCTTCTAGGGTTTAGCCTCTTCGATCTCGTGGTAGATCAACTCTTGTAATACTCATATCATCAAGAATAAATCGAGCAGGACGTAGGGTTTTACCTCCATCAAGAGGGCCCGAACCTGGGTAAAACATCGTGTCCCCTACCTCCTGTTACCATTCGCCTTAGACACACAGTTTGGGACCCCCTACCCGAGATCCGCCGGTTTGACACCGACAGCCAGTTTACTGCGAAGATAGGATATATATATATATACAGTAAAATAACTGCAGCATCGTGAATAAGAAAAAACCTAGACTATACAATAAAGAAATTACGGCATATTACATCCACTGGGCATCAAAGTTCGCCACTATGATAATAAAGCACAAGCAGACAGCAGATTACATACACTGGGCATCAAAGATCGCCACTAGTGCAAATAAACACACCGACAAAATAATATACAAAACCGACAACACTTCAATAGAGTTCAAGAAAGGTTAGCCCTGCTGGGGAGCTGCAGCGCAAGCAGCTGAGCAAGATGATGAGACCGTGCTTGTTCAACACTTATATCTTCCTCACTCTGAAAGATAAACAAGCAGACATATGACAGGTTTTGCACATAAAAGTATCAGTGCTGACAATTCATCACATTTCTTACTGACGAATAAAGTGACACACTTTAAATTTGCATTAACACAATATGGTATTGTTCAGGTCAAGACATGGCAGGAAATGACATTGTGAAGGAGTTGGCAGCTTCACAACACCACTGGATTACAAATCAAGAACTCATAAGTATCAATGGTTAGTGTGCTGTCAATTTATACCATTTCAGATTGGAAAATAAAGAGACGGTTTAAATAATAGTAGAATGATATGTCATTTTTCATAGTTAAGACATTGCAGAATATGACATTGTGCTGTAGTGGGTAGGTTCACCACACCAATGGATTACGGATCAAGAACAGAAGCATACATGCAGTGCAAAAGAAGATCACTTGCTCTGTATAGTTTAATTTACATGGTATGAAGAAGGAACTTGGTTGTACAACTGAAAAATTAAATTTAGAAAGGACAAACTTTTGTTTATGAACTACATATAATAAACTTTAAACAAGCAATTTGATGCAAATACCAAAAATAAATAGCTGTTGCAGTCATGCCTAACCAAATATATACAACAAAGTTTGAAGGCTTGAGATGGACAAACTTAGATTATTGGTGAAGATAGGCTCTATAAAGGCCTTGTCCATGCTGATGGGCGGGGGGGGGGGGGGGGCAATTCAAGAAGTTTACCACAGAATCTTCTTCAAAAGCATTGCCTTTATTCTACATTTTGTTAAGACTAAACATAGATGTGATAATATACGAAAAAATGGAGAATATTTAAGATAAGATGAAGAGTGATGCTACATAACCAAGTAGCTATAAATGTAAGTGCAGCGATACAGGCAAAAGGTACAGCCAAGAGCAATGCACAGCTAAACTTCTTCAGTACCAACCATATGGTAAGAGTAAATATATATCTGATGTGTAGAAAATGGAGGGCAAAGGAAAATAAGCTGCAGAGTGATGGTACATGAACAACTACCTGTCATTATAAGTACACTAATAAAGGACAGCATGTACTTACAAGAACAATGCAGAGCTAAAAAACATTGGCATTGGATATATTCTACACTAATGTAACCATTCATACAGATCAGATAATTTGGAGCGAACAATTGATAAGCAAGCTATCATGCATACTGTTGTCACATAGTGAACCAGGTATGTATGCAGGTACAGTGATACATGACAACAGGTACTAACAAGAGCAAAGCAGCGGGCAGCATATTTGCGATATCCTGTCGTTCTTGTCAAACCGGAATTCTTATTCGAGCAGATTTCCTGCAAAAAAGATCCATAAGGCACATGCGGAAAAGTAGAAGTTCAAATTGTCATGTGATTTCATAGACAATACATCATCCTGGGAACGAGACCAGTGCATAATAAGGTTTTCCATTCAATGTATTCTAAATTTAGCACAAGAGACTTCACCGGAAATTCGTTTATAGACTTGCCATCAAAGTGTGATTTCCTCAGGTAACACCGATACTGCTGCAATGCTTCCTTGAAAAGCACAAGCAAGCTTTGCTCGTCATGACTATCCAGATTGACCCTCTCGTAGTTACAACAATGTAATGTAAATCATTGATGTGTTCAATCAGCAGAAAACAAGAAAAATAATAACCATGAATAATAGCACTTACACGTAAGTTGGACAGGAAGATGTGAAAATGGTGTTTGTCTTCACAATAATCTTCCCATGATGGGAATATATGCACATAGTCCCTAACAACATTGAAAGCATTGTCTTTTAAACTGTGAATAAATGGAATGGGGTTCCAATCTGCAGGAATTGGCCGTCTCTGCAATTGGGATAGGTCTTCGACCGGTGGACTTGCTGTACTTTTTGCCGGAGTGGGATTTTTCTGTGGTACAGCTGGTGCTATGGCAAATCAAATCGGTATACCTTTTGCTGGAGTGCAGGTCCTGTGTAGTGGGGCTAGTGGTGTGGCCAGGGAAGTATGGGTACAGTCTGCTGGAGTCGGTCCTATGTTTTGTGTCACTGGTTGTACATCCAATATAAGTGGGGTGCTGTCTGATTTCTCCGGCACCACCACGTTTTCAAGGACTTTGCTGGTGCTCCTTCAGGTTCGGCAATCACCCTCTTCCTTTTTGATGTCTGATGCACAAGAACAACATTTGACTGGAAAAACATGGTATGATGACAGATGGAATATGTATTTATAATGGATGGGCATGGCATCTCGACATATATGATGAGTAAACTAAGTAGGATATATAGGATATATATACGGTGCAACAAAGTAGAATAAATGCAAGACAACATATGCAAGATACGCGCAATCAATAAAACCTTGCCAAATTAGAATAGGGACCTTGATGGGCGAAGAGGACAGGCCATCTGCCTTTGACTCGAGGTTAGAATAGTCATTAGGAAGATATTCTGAACAAGAATCAACAGGTGGGGAGCGTACGAGTTTCATTGCTTCTAGAATGGCACTCAATGCCTTGCTGCCAATTTTGTAAGTCTTTGCAGTGTTCCACAATATTCTTCTGATGCGCGGATTCTAATATTCATTGTAATTGCGTATAATATCTGAGAACCATGAAAACATAAACAGTTGTGAGATTATCTTTGTAATGCAGATGATATTCTAATATAGGGGCGCCCATGTAAGCACTTGTGTGCTATCACTGGATTCTCATGAGAGAGCTCATGTGTGCTGTAATATGGTGCGTGCATTTATATAATCTGGCACAAGTACACAAAAAATAGGCTCCAGAAGTAAGGATAGCTGGCAGATGATAGGTTCATAATATACTGTATAGAGAGTTTATTGCCAAACCATGATAACAAGAGCACACAGCAACTAGGCAGATCATAGTGTACATAAAAGGGGTACACCATAACCAGGATATATAAATCGGGAAAGTGGAACTAGCTGGAAATTACGGTGTTGTATTGCCACTAGTAATTGAGAGCCTATCGATCACGTACAGGCCATCTCTATCAGCTGTTGACTGCAGATGTCCCTGCTCCCCTTCATGACAAGGAACATACTGTGCTTCCCATACAAAACACCACACGGGCCGCCGACCGAACCACCGGCCCCACCGCCTGTGTTCCTCCGCCACCCCCACCCCCGCCCCACCCGTGTCCAGTTTTGTTCGTTTGACGAGGCCCCACCATCGCCCCCCCACAACCACCGTCCCCACCCGAGCCCCTTCGACCGCACCGGCGAACTCCGGCGAGCTCTGAAAAATCGACTAACCCATTTTTTAAATTTAGTCTACTGTGATTTAACTAGTGTGGAATATAAAAGGAGAAAACCATAAGCATTACGAGTATGGTGTTGAGCGTGCCATGGCGGATCTGAAGGTGCAAACCGGACAAAGGCAACTTCACAACCAAGACAAGAAATCAGAGTAAAGCAGTGGCGATCTATTTCGTGCTGCGATAAATAAGTTGAGCAGATACAAAATAGTACCGCCTCTGGTGCGGTGCCATGTACGCATCTGCTGAGAATTTGACGGTGCTGCGGTAGCGATGGCTGTCGGCGGTGTGGAAGCAAATCTAGGAGGGTATACGGTGGCGGCAGGGCGCGGTGGATGAGACGGTCGTAGGAGCGGTGCCGACAAGGTGGACGACGACGGGGATGAAGCGAGAGGACGGGATGCAAGGATCCCGGTCCGAAGCCGTGGACGAGAGAGGTCGATCTCTTGTAATGGACGGCGGCGTCGGGGTATCAGCTCCGATATGGTGGAGGAGGACGGCGGTGGATGGGGTGGCGGATGGCGGCGGACGGAGGAGGGTGGGGTGGAGAGGGTGTTTTGGCGCCCATGGAGTACGAATGGGGAAAAAGGGAGGTAGAGAGGAAGGGGGAACCATGTATTTAGGGCGCGCTTGTCTCAAATGCGAAGAAATTTACAAACTTAGCCCCCGTTTCAAATTTCTACTACATCACAGCAACACTAGTCGGTTGGGGATAGGATGGTAATCTTGCATACACCGCATATTTGCCGACAAGAGTTTGTTTTTGGCGCCAACCATGTATGAATATGAATCGGGGAGGGAGTCGATTTCGGCTGAGGAGACACTGTGTTTTGGCGCCCACCGTGTATGAATCCGGGTGAGAGGCGGTTACGTCACGTTTGGGTGAAATTACAAACCTACCGCTATCGAAACCTATAGAAATCCAGCATATAGGCTTTGTGTGGCAGGGATAGGCAGTAGTGATTTCCATCTCGCTGATTTTGGTTTCGGGCAGTTACTGCGACTTTCCCCACTTCGTTCAAATTTTGCAGAGTGCACGTTTACCGTGCCAACTCAATTCGAATCCCGTTTGTATTCTATTTTTTTCCGGGCGGGATCCATTTCCAATTGGAATTACATTCTATATAGATAATTTTTTATATATACTTTCAAAAGCACAACACCACTTATACATAAATATGGTTTACAAATGGCATGATCTCAGATTCATAAGGTTGTATCCATCAATTTGGATTTTCAAATATTTGAAAGCACTTTATGTTGAAATCCAATGTATGCATTCCTCGCTAACCGTCTCCAATTAGTGTGTGTTTCATGCGGTTTTTTTACTTCTCAAACATGTATAATGTGTTTCACACACACAACATATAGTGTAATCCCGTTTAGACATTAATTGCATATAAACCATGCATTGTTTGTAATTGAAGAATCTATGGATCACCAATATTGATAAACTATATAACATTACACGTGTGCCCAAATTCAAATGAATATGCATGTTTGATACACCAATTTGCGTTATGATATTATCGATGTCGTGATCTCCAGTTTAAATATTTGAATGCCCTTTAATCCAGATATTCGTCTCATATAGCTATCACTCATGCTTTATAGGACTATCACTCTGAACCTATACGCATTCATCGTCTCTCAAGTATCTCTCGTGCTACCTGTATGTCGACAATGATCTTTTATCTTCGTAACACACTGACGGTACTCTCTCCCTCGACCTTCATCACTCTATCTCTCTCTAAGTATATCTCGCTCCCTGCTATGTGTCTCTAACTATGATTCTCCATGTGGAATCTCTTTCACTCACACAAACACAAAACTTTATCTCCCGGGGTCTCATTTCTCTCTACTATTCCCATGTGTGCCACTCGCACACCCCTCATACAGAGATGTCTTTCGCTCCTTAGATATGAGAACCTACGACTATTCCCCTTCAATATCTCTTTCTCACACACAAACACAAACTCTGTCTCCCAGGGTCTCATATTTCTCCATTGTTCTCTTGTATGTCGCTCACACACACCCTCTCTCCCTAGAGAATATCTTGCGTTCCCTCGTATGTCTCTCTAGCTATCACTCTCGTTTTGAAATATCTTTCTCTCTTGCAGACACAAAACTCCGTCTCTCTGGATCTCATTTCACTCTGATATCTGTTTGTATGTGACTCACACGCACCCTCTCTCTATCTCTCTCACACCCACACACATAACCCAACCTTCTGATCCACTCGACTCCTGTCTCTAATGCACACTAGGTAGCATCTTTATCTTTCTATTTATCTGTTTCTCCATCAACCTTCTTTCTCGCCCTCACTCTTGATTCTTATCACACACACTACATATGTTTCTCTCTACATGCAGTCAAGTGCCCTCTCACACACATATATAACTTCACCCTTTGAACCACCCGACGGTCATCTCCAACACCCAAACTAGGGGATGTCCCTCTAGCTAGCATCTCCATCTCTGTATCTATCTATAGTTTCTCCGTCAACATTTCTTTCTCGCGCGGAGTCTTGCTTCCTGTCACCCACACTATATATGTCTCTCCATACATATGCATTTATAGGTTGGTCTCTTTTGCACAATCGTTGCGCCTCACTCCCTCTGCTCTCCATAGATGCATGCTCCAGCCCACGCCACTATCTCTTAAAGACAAAAACACATGCTCAATTGTCGGGACTTCTACCATGCATTCTCACATGCATGCATATTGTCATACCGATTCGTCACCCCCATGTCGTTGATCTTATGACTTATGTCTTCTTTCTTTTATCTTGATCATGCGCGCGCGCACACACACACATCCCATGTATACATGTATACCTATCACACATGCATGTTCAAGGTCTCTATATCTCCATATGTAGTTAATTACCCTCAATCCTAACGCCACATCGAATCGTTCTCCTCTTTTGTGCACATAACTTCCGCCTGGATGGGTAAAACACACACTCACACTTAACAATCTCCTTCTAGCTACCCCCCGCCACTCACTCTTCCCCTATATCCCCGAAACCAATAAGACCACCCCTTAGTTTAATTCCCGCCTACATGCACCATCGATATATAGTAGTCTTCCTTGGTCTCTCTCGAACAAACACGTTCTCTCGAAGTCGACTCCTCTCACGCGCACACACCTTCTCTTCCCTCTCTACGGGCATTTTCTCTCTCGCACCCCATCGTTGGTGGCCTCTGCCATACACATCACCTCTCTATGATGAAAGCCATGCACACTTAAATTACATCCGCCACAGAGGACCCCGCGACACACACAGACACACACGCACGCACCCCCCAACACACACACACACTAAGACTCCATCTCTCTCTCTCTCACACACACACAAACACACACACACGCAAGCACGCACGCCCGCCCCCCACACACTAAGACTACATCTCTCTCCCTCTCTCTCACACACACAAACTAAGACTCCATCTCTCTCTCTCTCCTCTCTCTCTCCTCTCTCTCTCTCTCACACACACACACCCCACACACACACTAAAACTCCATCTCACACACACATGCTCTAGGCGGAGCATTTGTTCCTACCACCCTTCATCCAACCTTACCCGTATGATAAACAATCACCTTTATTTACTTGCATAACATGGACAAATTCCACTTTACTTTAGTAGTCAGCAAACTTATCATCTGTACCCTTATAAAAAAATGAGTTTGTGGTGATGGTGTGCCTGCCATCTTGTAATACAGACCGTATGATCTATATCTGAGGATAGAAAGCAAACTATGATAATTTTACAAAAGATACCCGCACCTCTCTCCACATCATTATCTCCCGCAACCTCATTGCTCAGCAATTAAAAAAGGAATAAGTCTCTGGAACAATCTAGCATGCATGGTGGCCGCTGCTGCCTGCCGGCGCCGTCCATCCCCATGCCTCCGCCCATTCCGACCACCAGTCACCACGATGCTCCACTCCTCCTCGCCTTATCTCTCATCTTTCATTTTTTTGATGACATTCTCAAGATACCAGTTTTCCGATAAAATTCTTGAGATATCATTAGTTTTTACACATGGGATTACTCTTAAATGGGTCAATCACAACAGGTGTTCTGTAAAAAATGCATATTGATGTTCCATGCAATGCACGAGAATCTTGCTTGTAATTATATAACGCAAATCATGAGAAGGAAGTGACATTTTTTTGACACAACCACGTTAACATGGACACGTAAATCACTAGCTAAAGTAAATACCATTATACTTATATTCTGATGCAAAAGGTTGAGTACATGTCCGAAGAGAAGAGTCGCACACACGCACTCTGTCTCTCAGAATCTCTCTCTCACACACACCAGTTACGTGACGCCCACTTAAGCAGACACGTATGTTACAATTTGTGCACCCGCGGGTACACGTGATGCTGTGCATTTATTTAAGCCAGAAGGCGAACCCAAACAGTAGCTGCATTCATTCCCATCCCGCTACCTCTTCTCTGGTCGCCGTCACCCGGTATCCATGGTCCGGCCGAACTTAACAACATACGCCATACTCCTGCCGGAGCGGCGCTTTAATATGGAAATTTTAGTGGTCATGATGCATCTTTTTGTGCTAGCACTCCTATATAAGGGTTGACTGGTCGCTTCCCGCGGACATGCGCGGGCGATGGAAGAGGAAGGAGAAGGGAAGCGGGCTGTGGAGTAACGTTTTTACCACAATTTCTTAGGAAACTGAGTGCAACAATTGAGTAGTTTTGCAAACTACCAGTACTACACCTGAAACGGTTCAAAACCTATACTCCCTTGCCAGCGCGCGCTTCCCGCGTGAAACAGTCAGCGTCGCCCTGGAGCTACAGTGCCACATTAATGCCCGGCCAGAGCGGAGACGACCTCTCACTGGCGCCGGCTTTGAAGTGGCGCGACGGCCGAGAGAGCGCCGCTTCCCGGTGCACGCGACTGCTCCACGTCGAGACTGGCCATAGGCCCTGTTTGGATCCATGGGTTAGATTTAGTTTGAGCTAGTTGGGGCTCAAATAGCCCTAAACTATCCAAGCATGAGGGTTTAAATTGGAGCAAGTTGCACCGAACCCACCAAAAAAATATCCCACCCAAGAGGTGCTAATTGGAGATAGTTCTCATTAGGACCACTGAAAAATCACTTTTCTCTCTCCATGAAGTGCATTTATTTTCAATCTAACCCTGTCACCCAAACACCTCTTCGGCTACAGTTAGTTCAGGGTTAGTAATGAGTTAGTCTAACCTCTAGCTAAGTTAGAGTATCGAACAGGAGCAGTATAGGACATGCAGGTTGCTCAAAGCATACAGGAAAATTCGTACGTGAAAGGATTTTTTTCTTTTCGAAAACGGAACGTGAAAGGAATTTTTTTAGAATGCTCTTGGCATGTCGCTAACATGTGATAGTTAACCGACCTCAATATACGGCAGAAACGCCATCCCGCTGCATTTTGATAGAGATGAGGAGGGAGAAGCGATACAGGCTGCTGGATTACTAGAGATAGGTGTCACACAGAAGCCAAGAAATATGGTGATAGCGTGGGTTAGCCATGTACTAGTATGATACTACACTGGGCTGCCGTGTTTCGTACTCTTCTAGTCCACTGTGGAGATGATTGGTTAATTTTATATCGCTGAATAATATTAAATATTATGAGTGCAGACGCTCCACCACGAGGTTCCTTGCTCCTTCTCGGTCGTCCGGAATCTATGTTCTTCCACTCTGTTTTTTTACCTGAGCTTTGTTCATCCTTTTGCCAACACACGAGACATCTGGCATCAAGGTTCACGTGTTATGCAAGGATCGTTCCATCTATATGAAGAACACGTGGGACTGGAACTACGAGAGGAACATGTACCCAGGAGTGGACGTACGAACCTGAGTAATGTAGCGCAGTAAGTGAAGTAGAAAGGCACAAATGGTATGAACATGTGTGGCATATAAGGTGTGTTTGGTTGCGTTCTCGTCTCAGCATAGTTGTTCCCTCTTCATGGATGCTCAACTCAACACCCCTCTTCATGCATGCTTCTAGTGTAGTTGTGCTATACTAGTGTGGACTCATGCACCCTCCATACACTCTACCAAACACCCAAAAGTAGGTCGAGAAGGGAACTCTTGGGCGGCATTTGTCTCTTACTACGTACTACCACTAAATGTTGTACGTGCAATGCACGGTGATGTTATGGAGTACGTGCCTAAGTACTCTACTACTACTATATTAGTTGGAGGCACATATTAACTTTTATATTTGTTTACGTGTATGCCCCGAGACCTTCCAACTAGATGTGTCTTTGTCTCCAGGTCGCACTTTGTATCGTTCATACCACTAAGTACTACTATGTGTGGTCTCCGACCTAGAAGTGGAAGAAGTGGAAACGCTCTACCATGCTGTTTTTTTTACGCTGGGCTCTACCACGCTGTTCATGTCCCACTCCTTTCGCTGACGTGTGGGACATCCAGCACGTGCCGTGTTTGGCACCCTTCGTCGTAAGAGTTGAAACGCTAGCATTCATCAAAAATAAAAAATAATTATAAATCGGCAGTGATACTATTTTTTTGTGAACCAATCAACAGTGATACTATACCACGCGGTTTCCTTGCTCCTCGATATCGGAAAGAATACTTCCGTTCACCAACATGTGGGACGTTGACCATCCTGGTCCACTTGCCATGCACGCAGAACTCCAAGGGTGTCATCCAGGTCATCGCGCCGTAGTAACAATGACTAATGAGCCATCAAATCACAGGCCCACTTCCCACTTTGAAGTTGCTTGGACGAAGGAACCATCATGACTTCGTTGAATTCCGCTTCTTGAAGAAAACTACTATACCAGCAGTACTGCTAGCTACAGTAGTTACGCCAACAGAGGCCTCCTTTCGTTCATAGGATAGGAATATGAAAATCATAGGAAGTGAGATGACATGCATCTCAATTCCTATAGAGAAAGAGATGCCATTTGATGCTTAGGATAGGAATTTTTCCATTTAGTCTAGGCTAATGTACTGGTAATTTGCTCTAAAAACTACAATAGTAACTAGTAGTACTGGTACATGCTCGTACTCAGACACACACACATACACACACACTAACTACTAGTACTACTACTTCTCACATGCTGGCCAGACGCCATCGTTCTCCTTCCCGGCTTTGTCAGCGACACCCCACCGTGCTTGGATCTCCGCCGACCACTCTGCAGCAGCGCGTGCGTCCTTTTCTTTCTTGCGGCGGCGGGCCTCTCTTTTCTTGAGTGCTTTCTAACTTTTCCGCTCCCTCTGTGCGGCTTTGGCCGCCTCTTGCTCTACCGCCCATTCGGCCTTGGCATCTTCAAATTCCTCCCACATAGTTGTGAGGTCGCGAGAGGCGATGAACTCGGCACGGCGGGACGCCATCGCTTCCCTACCATTTTGTGTGCGGTCGTGGGCGGCGAGGAACTCGGCGCGGCGGGATGCCATCGCTGCCTTACCGGTTAGTATGCGGCGCGGTGGCATGAACGACGCTTGGTGAGAGCTCTGGGGTGGAGTGGCCGGACAACCGTATAGTGCATTGTTTTGTCAAGAGCTCAAGGACAGAAGACGAAGCAAATTTGGATTCCCCTTCAATCCTGGTCATTTATTACCGAGTAAAATGCATTGGCGGTCATCGAACTTGTCTTGATAGCTCACTTTGATCATTGTATACGAGATATGGTGATTATACGGTCACTGGCTCAGCGTATAGCTCCGTATTTGTCTGGTTGACCAGTCAAATAATCCGCATGCGCCTCATCAGCTCGTGTTCTTTATCTATCTACGTGAGCCTACCTATCAATGGAGAAAGAAATACTGTAAAAACCAAAATTATGCTAGAGTCCGGACCGCTTCCGGAGCCCGCTCTCACCGCCCTGGCCCCTCAAGACGCCAGCTGCCCGCCGCATGCATGCATAGCAAGTAGTACTCCTCATGTGAAGGAGAGAGAGGCATTGACAAAGTCAAGGAGTGGGCTCTGCAAGAGCCCGTCTCTACACGTGCTCCTAGGTGTAAAAAAACTAATTCTAAAAAAGGCATAAAACAATTATGTCTTAAAAAAAGAAAGGTAAAAAACATTTGAGAGGAAATAGATAGAGAGAAAGTGGGAAGAACCTGTAACCTGGGCATTACATGAATAAGGAGGGAGTGGTGCACATGCCAAGTTCACTGGGCTGCCGTGTTTCACACTCCTCCGTCGTAACAGTGGAGACAATAGCTTTCATCAAAAATAAACAATGAATACTCGTTGCTCGTCCTCTATATCGGAAAGAATACTTTCATTCGCCGACATGTGGGACGTCGACCATCCTGGTCCACCTGCCATGCACAAAATTATCCTGGTCTACCCCGGTCGTATCGCAGGCCCAACCTTTCCCACTGTAAGTTGTTCGGACGAAGGAACCATCATGACTTCATTGAATTCTGCTTCTTCAAGAAAACTTACTGTACCCGCAATACTGCTACCACACGCGAAGACTGGATGGCACTGTACCACGTCATATCATTGAAACCCACTAGGCCAAACTAGCCTGCCTAGGTCATATATTTTGGAATGGAGGGAGTACGTCTCTGCACTGCTATGATTTTGTGTTGCACGTCATATCACTGAAACCCACTAGGCCAAACTAGCCCGCCTACGTCATCGATCGCTAAGCCTACAATTTTAGGAGCTAGGGCTATTGGTCGATCGACGAGGGATAAGTATAAGCGTACCACGAGCTCATCAGCCCCAACATTTCTCTTCGGTGAGTGTTTTGCAAGTACTATATCTCGCACAGTAGCTAGCCTAACACCAAGAATCATCAAAGAAGCCTTGCTGATATGATAAACAGTTCAAACTTACATCTAATCATGCCATATATTACATCAAAAGCTGGTGAGGATACATCTGTTTCCATAACTCGGAGAGGGTTCGCATGATTCATCGCATGATTCACTATCGAACAAAAGTAGCAAGATCCGCCCACACAAGACAGTGCACTAGCCCTAAGATGGTTTGATAACACGCATCGTTCTGGTAATTAAACACAGGGCAATGCAAACTATTCTGAAGGATTAGCGCGACCAACTATTTCTTGTCATCGATCTCTTGGGAAATGACCACAGCACGGACAACGACATGGGAATCGATTTCTGGGGCGATGTCCGCAGGACTGACCGCGACATCGGAATCGATCTCTGGGGCGATGTCCACAAGATGGACAGCAGCATCAGAATCGATCTCCGGGGCGATGCCAACAGGACGGGCCACGACATCGGAATCATCAAGGACGTCCACCGGCACCTGCACAACCCTAACATATTCGCAAGCACATTGCAAATAATCAAAAACCACAGCTATGGTAATAAGACATTATTTTTTACCTTGTGCAGCTCACCAGAGGATCTCATCCCTCTGGGGGCCATCTCCTCGTCCTCGATGGGGGCCATCACCTTGCCAGGGGAATACTACTTCTCAACGGCGACTATCTCCTCAAACTCGGTCTTGAGCCTCACATAGGTGGCAATCAAAGTTCCTGGGGTAGGCACGGTGGGTCCCTTGTTGTTCTTCCAACTTCCTTTGAGGAGTTCGTCTGCCAACGTCCTCAACTCTTTGGCCAATGCTTGTTTCTTGGAGTTCTTCGTCTCCATGGGTTGGCCCGCCAACATGGTCAACTCGTTGGTCGGTGCTCGCTTGGGCCAACATGGTCAACTCGTTGGTCGGTGCTCGCTTCCTGGAGATCGCTGTCTCCAGTGGGTTGTCCGTCGGCAACTCTTTGCCTAGTGCTCCAGGATCCATCAATGGATTGAAAAACAAAAGGCAATTGAAAGGAAACCACAATCGCAATGAAAACGGGAAAAGAATAGGATGTGAGAATCGGTCGGTGCTTCGCAAAAAGAAGATTCTTGGAATGAAAATATAGCAGCATAACTGATTCGCCCACCTTTCCTTCGTCGGTACAAAATAAAAATGGCAGAGGTGAGTAGCCTGGAGTGAGGTTTTCTTCAAGAAAGGGAAGAAAGGGCTTGAACGAGCGTTCCAGTGAATTGATGGTTGCTTCGTCCAGTCCAACTTGGAGGCCACCTTACCACTACTGGTAAAGGTGTGGGTTTTGTGATATGACGGGTCATGACGGCCACACCGGGGTTACAGGTGAGTCTCGACTGTAGCACCTCGCTGTGATTTGGTGGATGGCATGCGGGCCCGGATGCTTTGAAATGTCCCGCATGTAGATAGAGGGGCTAGTCATATAGGAGTCCTCAATATTGTGCACCGCGACCAAGGCGGGGAGGAAAATGAGAGAACTATGTAATTAATGCATGTGTTTAATTAGGGTAGTTTTGTAAAGTACGAGATACATTCCTCCAATCGCAAAATGCCTTGGTTCATGAGATTTGACATTTGAGCCCTATAAACTGGAAGGGAGGGAGTACTGCACACGGTGTAGTCTAGTCACTTGTTGAAATCTCTAGAAAGGAAAATACTCCTTTCCGGTTTATAGGGCTATACTACTCCCTCCGTCTAGGTGTGTAAGTCATCTTATGAAAACCAAATAGTCCCAAAACACTTAGGCGCGGTGCATTAACTTCTACCTTGTTTCTTGTTTCTTGACATATCAACCAATAAGAGATGAGAGGTGTGCATGCTTTTAATGACTTACAATGGCTAGTTCATTGCATGCAATGCTATTAATTAGCAAATAAACATTGGTCACCCCAGGAGGAAACGGTGCTGAGCGCGTGGACCTATGCAGAATGAGTATCAACCAATGGACAATGGAGTTTAATTGTTAAACAATAGCAATTTTCTCTCATGCAAGAGCCTGGCTAGTACTCCAAGGAACCGCACCACGCGAGCGTTCGCAACTACCACGTTCGGGTTGCGCTTGGCTCTTCACCTCTTCGAGAAGACGAACAATAATGATGTTACTCCTACTTCTACAGTATCGAATCCACTTATGCATGTCCGTCCACCTCGTGCGGGAGGGATAGCAAAAGCTTCAACTTACTGCTCCTGCCTTTGCGTCTATGACAGGTGGGCCCAACAGGTGGTTGGCCCTCCTGTCATGCATCCAAAGGCAGGTGCAGTTAAGGCACCGGAGCTCAGTCCGCAAGGGAGAGGGCGTTGTAGTAATCAAATTTCTCGGTCTTGTACGAGTTGACGAAGATAGGGGTTGCTTGCTTGCTAGGGTTGCTCACTATGTATATATAGGCCGGAGCCTCCGCGCTTGCTTGCTAGGGTTGCTCTATTCACACACTCTCATCCTCTCCAGATTTAAACGAGATAGGGGTAGTAACATTGTCTTTCTCCCTTCAGAAAACACTGGCTTTCTATCCTCACCGCTGGTTACAGATCCGGACGTATCCCCCTCCGCCGGTGAAGGGGAGGAGGGGCAGTGTTTAGGCCATCGTCGACAGCGAGGGAGGAGACCCACTGCCGGCCACACCGTTATCTCTGGCCGAGCGCCGGCGCGGGAGGTCCTCCGATCCCTTCGTCATTGCCTCTGGGCGGATCCGGCCTCCCGCCGCCCACCGATCCACATCCCGACGACCTTCAGGTATATCTTCGTTCGAAACCGCCTTAGCTCTACTTCCCAGCTCGCTACGTCGCTGCATGTGCATCATTTTCTACCTCTCAGCCCCTCTCGATCGGATGGTCCAACGTCACATATTTTTTTCTTCTATTGTTAGAGGTAAAGCTACTTCATGGAGTCGAATCTTGTACTCCCTCCGTCCGAAAATACTTGTCATTGAAATGGATGTATCTAGATGTATTTTAGTTCTAGACACATCCATTTTGATGACAAGTAATTCCGGACAGAGGGAGTACTTGGTTCAAACAAGAAATAAAGTGGGGGTGGGGGAATTTAGTATGTACATCGGACTTGGTACAAACAGGAAGGAAAGGGGGTGAAAGTAGTACAGACTGGTCATCCAACCGGTCTCTTGGTCGAAAAGGGAAATATAGGGGTAACACTGTACACAGTGGTATGTCCAGGACTAGATTTGCTATCCACACATAGGAGTAGGTGGCTAGAGTGAACAAAAATGGGACCAACCCAAATATGTTTCTTGGATGTTTGTTTCTCGGGGCAACAAACTATGAATCACCACTTTATGCCCCTGTTTACGTACATGGTGCTGGACTGCTGGTGCACCCACTGTCACATGCCCTTATACCAAATATTTAGGCTCCGTTCGGAATAAAGGGGCAGAAAACAAAGGTCTTGATGAAAATAGAGGAATTGGAAAGGAATGTAGGTATAAATCTATGGAACAACGAACCGGAGGAAACTCTCAAGCGAATGTGTTCGGATGGACTACGAAATGTACAGATTTGTTTTTTTAGAGTAGCATGCTTGGCAGTATGAGATGCTATTTGTTTATTCAGCTGCACAGTGACTACTCTTGTCCACACCTCACGTACCACACATAGGTTGATTTTTTTATTCCGGCAACACATCACATCAACCTGTCTAACGCATGGCAGCAAGCGCCTGCCGCGGGCTTCCGCCCAAAAAATGAGCAGCGCGTGGATGTTTCTAATCCTATGGAATCAGTACTACTAGACCAACTTTCCTACGAAACACTATTAACCTTTCCCGTGTTCCGAACGGTTGGAAGGGAAATAATACCGTAGGAATTGTGTTCCTACGAAAATCCTGCACCAAACCTGTGAATCGAACGCAGCCTTAACTGTTCATAATCTAATGTCCCTGGTAAAAATGAAGCCATGCCACTGTTATAAGACATGACAAGTTTAGCCAAATGCTTTTGCCTGTAATTGTTTGAGACTCACCTGGTTGCTGTTATGACCTTTTGGTGCACTGCACAAAACTCTTCTTAAAAGAAGTGACTTTTGTGCTGTTTAACTGGAATGTCAGAATGGAACAGTTGGTTCATTTTGGTGGAACTGCACAAAGGGAGATCTGTGTTCCAATCCTCATCATCCATATTGGCGCCATAACCTTCCTTTAGGTAAGAATGATATTTAATGCATGTGTTCATCTCTATTTTCCGACTGCCATGAGAAAATAATGTTGTTTTTTTACTAGTACACTTGTACTCCCTCACTAACAAAACCAATTCTGAATTAGAAGGCCAATCATGTACTTGGTTTCACCAACTGGTGAGGAGAAAGAGAAACAGAGCATGAAGAGGAAGAAGAAGAAGAGTAAACTGTGCCAAGGCGATCTTGCTGAAGCCAGAGGCCTCAGTCGAGGCCATTCAAGGGCTCCGGCAACGACTACCTTACATGTGAGACGATCCTCCAAGGAGCCCTTCCACTTCTGCTGTCTCACTTAATTAATTAGGAGTACTTAAGTATCACTAATTTATTACTGCCTAATTATCCTGTTGGAGTTAAACAAATCTTTAGTAGGACCCTATGCTGAATCATGTACGTGTGTATGTTTGTCTATGGAGGTGAATCATGTGGTGGAGCAGGGAGGGAATATTATTAGTGTCATGACATAATATAGTGCTATTGTTTTGCATGTCAATATATTGCCATTGGTTCAATGAGGCAATGTTTTGCGTATTGTCCATCATGAATTTGATGGTACTGGTTGAGTAATATGCTAATGTCTTCCTATCTCTTCTGCTAATGAATGTTTCACCTTGTTCCTACTTGTGCAAACAGGGATCATGTTGTGCCAATCATACATTAAATGGAACTACACAAGACAATACAATGAACTGTATGCCAGCCAGTGCTTTAACTCTGCTGGAAGTTCTTGATAATCTTTTGATATAATCTCAGCACTGGTAAACAAGAGTGATTTCAACCATACATTTGAAGTGCACAAAAATATATACTATTGTATGATTCCAGTGAGTGCTTTATCATCTATTATGGGACTACATGAATAAGCTTTTTTTCTCAGGTTGGTACGGGCCTAAGGCCTTCATCCATATTAGTTTGCTGTCATCTCTATTTGTATCGTGCTACTGTCATGATAAACTCCTTTATCTTTGCACGTTAAAGTTTTGCAACCTATGATAAATGGCAATGCTTTGAGTGTTGAGTTGAACTAATTGGCACTGATTAAATAAACTAATACCTCTCTTTAAGCAAGACTACTATGTTGCTAACTTTACCCATTAAGATAATGAGGGTGCTTCTATTTGTTAGTGTATGTTTCATAAACTAGTCCCACTATTACAGTAATGTCACTCTCTCAATATATGTGCCAACAGGGATGCTCGATTTTGGTGGAACTGCACAAAAACTTTGGGTGCTTCATTGCCTCGATAGCTTCCGTCCTTTCCTGTTAGTCGCTAAACTCCGCATGCTTTCTTCCTTTGCTTTCAGTCGCTTGGCTTATCTCGGCTTCCAGTCAAAGGAAATAGTAACTGATATGCTACCTCACACAAGTTGGTACTTGTCTTTATCCTAATTATTGTGCCTGTCATATGTATTGGTAATTTGGTATTGTGCTACTGTTTGCCGATTTCATAAAGGAGTAATTTGGAGCCTGAACTCGCAGGCAAATCATTACATCGGGTGATTTCAGTAGAACTGCACAAAATGATCAGATGGACAGGTACTTATGCTGCTGCTATGTACTCCAAAGTTCACTCAGACAAGCATCGATCTTGACAAGAAGTGCCTATATTCATTCGAGTATAAACTGGCGTCAACCAATTGTCAAACTCCAAGTGTTAGGAGAGTGAACGCCAAAAATATTGCATGGTGCATAGCCCAGAAAAACGCAGTCCAGTCTTTGGTCCCAACTTGTGCCTTTTGGTTATCGGCACATATGGTAGCGAACTATATGGCATGGAGTCTAAAGATTCCAGACAAGTTGGTTGACGCGTATATTCATCTACCACTTAATCAGTCTGCACACCAAGGATGCTCCATTTCAGTTGAACTGCACAAAAAATTTGGGTGGTTCATTTTCTCAACCGCCTCCTTTCTCGTCTTCAATGTAGAATTTTGTCGAGATACAGGACCAAGATGACCTAGTAAACTGGTTGGATGAAAGTAGTGGCCAAATTGCTCAAACCTCCCTCGGCACGAGGCCACTATTTGAGGATAAACCTACAAGCAAAATTCAGATTGTCTGTGCTGTCTCTTATGTACTCGAAAGTTTACTCGTAGAAGAACTAATTTTAGCAAGAAGTACCTCCGATTGAACACCATTTAGCAGTCTGTACCCTAGGCAATTAAAGTTCGTCCATGGATCATATTGGCTGCGATCTCAATCATTTGGATGCATAAACATACTGAACATGGGTATATCTGAATCTTTTTGTAAATTATATATGAATATTGTCGTGTGATCTATCAATCATTTGGATGCATAGATATGCTGAGCTTGTGTATATATGAATCTTTTGAGTTGTTGATTGTTAATGTTGGCTATGGATATGAACGTGTCCTGTGAACCTGAGTTTGATATGAATGTTTACCTTTTCTGTTGTATTTGTGTGTGAACTTGTTAGTATGCCTACTGTGAGGTATAAAACGCAGGTCTCTTATAAAAGTAATGTTGTGTCCAATTTATGTTTTCCCTTCTAACCACATTATATATACTAGTCATCAACCCGTGCACCTGCACGGGCTAGATATTTCTCCATTAAAAAATGTATAAGTAAGAATACCATTATACATTACTGCATATATACTTTGTAGGCATAAAACTGTAAATATAAAGCATGCTACATTTTAATCTACCATTTAATATTGCTTAATCTTGAAAATTGCAAGAATTTATTGAAGTAGGTAAGATGAATTTTAAACATCAGAATCTAAAATTTTAACTTAATGGCAAAAAAATCTATGCAATAGTAAGTACAATTTTACATGCGTAATGGGATAATGTTTTCCTCTAAAGCGGTAGATGTTGTCAGTATAAATCCAGCTGTTTTTCACTTGGGCTGCAGTTATCATATAATCTCCATGATGACTACTTTTTGGATATAAAGGCATTTGAAATTTTGGCAGTAACCTTTATCTCATTTATAAGCTTTGTAAGCATTCAGAACTTTTGCAACAATGGTGCCAAGCCTAGTGGATGTCAAAATAAATTATATTTTAGTATTTAATCTAATTATATTTCTTCTTATCATCTGTAAAATATGTGATGCTTGAAATGCTACATTGATTTAATTAAGGGTATCATCACGAACCTCACTCTGTGGTCTCACCGCATTAAGAAGGTGAAGGACAGAGTTCACGCCTGCTTGAGGGACTTCTTTACTTCTGGCCTTGTCTAGTTTGTAAAAAATAAAAAATAAATGAAATATGTTCTGGTGGGGAGTCTTTCCCCTTGTTGACAGTTTCAAAAAAATAAATCTCTGTAACACTTAATTATATAACTCATATACATGCAGGGTAACAAAAATCGAACAATATATACTTCCCGGAGATCGGGAATCAAGATAATACATGTGCTATCCTTACTTGACAGGCAACTATCAACTAAATGAGCACGATTTTTTTCACTGTCATGTTACCTCGTCAAAAAAGAAAGCGAAGAACAGAAGAGTGTTGCAAGACATGATCGTGCAGCCTCCTGTGATCTTGCAAATAATTAGGGATGAAGTCGACCTCCTTTCTCTTGCTCTAATGTTCTAACCTGCTAGCTGTTGGCTGTTGCTTGTGCTTTCGGTAGCTCCTTTTCCATTTTGGTCTCTTTTTTCTCTTTTGTAAATTGTTCCCCTGTGCCATCTATAATGCAAAAGTCGAGGTCCTGCTGGTTCGGGTCAGAAATGTTACCTATTCAAATCAGATCATGGAAGTGAAATAGTGCAAAAACGGCAAGAGAAGAAATATAACCATATAGAAAATCAGATAATTGGACGCAGAATACATTACAGACTGTCATTTTGAAAAAGGACCAAACTGACTACGTATAATTAACTGTTCTTTTTGAGTAAGGGTAATAAATACACCTTTTGCTGTGAAAAAATGAAAGAAATATTATCTGACTTGCTTTTTGTTAACAACAATTTTTAGCTCTTACACACAAAAGCATTACTGAACTGATGATGTTAGTCGTACTTCAGCCTAACAAATGTAGGGACGATGGCTTTGAGTAGGAAATAATTTTTGTAGGGAAAAATGTGTGGTATTTACTCTAACTTTACTCTGAACCTGATTCATAATATATCAAACTAACTTTCCTCCACTGTATACATGAAATTAGTACTTGGAAATTGGAGTGTTCTGATTATTTTTCAAACTTCAATATATTGGGAGTTGCGTGCTTCACCCCATAGAACAATAAATTGTGGAGTAGATGTAGCATGACTTACATTATTTTTCGGATGCACCACTGAAAATTTTGAGTAGCACTACTTAATCAAATCCCCAAATAGCCACATGTTTATGATGACCATTGTTTACTTTGAAACTAAAGATAAAAAAAGTACTGCAATTTGACATATGAGAGATATAGAAGTAGACATAAATAAAAAGATTCTAAAAATCCTTACCTGTAATCGACACTCGATAGACATACAATAGAAGAAACGTATAAATGCATGAATGATTAAAACTATAATATCTTGCACGTGCATGCAAATAGGTGGTGCATGTATCGAATGATTGGTCAATAATTATATTGCCTCACATGTGATTGGAAAGGGACACACTAAAGATACGACTGATAGAAGCTTAGTAATGTTGGTGTACAAAAACATAGAAGTATGGTCGGAGGGTCTTGACGGAACTGCTCGCGTAGCCCTTTCTCTCTCTCTCTCTCTCTCTCTCTCTGTCTAGCCACTACATCCTGCATATTCTTGTGCATGACACATATTAGTTTTGATGAATCGAAAATTGAACCAATGATACATGCCGATACTGCATCCTCCAGTACCAACATGACCCAATGACACAGGCCAAGGAAAAACACATCACACTGGAGTTTTTAGTTCCAATCAAACGCCTGGAAAGGTTACTAAATATATTGATGGACAATGCTCTGGCAATGCAATCCCATCATCCGTGATTGTAGATTGCGTGATAGTGTCTGCCATGTGATTTACAGTCTCTCGTAATCTGATAGTTTCTACATCAAATCAGTAAATAGTATACATGGATCTGATGTGGAAAAGGTGATCAAGGTGCTTACCTGAGATCAGTGGAAGTCATGTGAAAGCCGAGTAGAGGGTGCAAGGTGCTGCTCAATTGTATGGTAGATGTCTATGCCCATATGGTATCGATGACTCAAACATCGGTTGCTGCTGCTGTGGCTGGGCAAGGCGACTTCTCCATGTTGCCTTGGCTGAATCAAAGTATTAGAATATATGAAAACATGAATATCAGAGCACAGAAATTCCTGGTTTCCAGAGAGACCTTGCAGGAGTACACGTAATTTAAGATACTAAGAATACACAGTGGAGGAACAGAACAATGGAATAGAACTTGTGTGCCATTGGCCGCAGCTCAAAGCCTCATGACCTACCTAGGGCAGTTGATCTGTTGAACTTGCTGTGTCACTGGTAGTTGCAAATACTCTCCTCCTTGTTATAAAGTTTATCACGACCTACCTAGGGCAGTTGATCTGTTGTTAATTTGACATCCTACCAATCTGCACCTCCGTCTGTTTCTCCTTCATCTCTGGTAAACTGGTCCGCCCATAACTCTAAACCAAGAAAACCATCCATTACATCACATGTCGTCTCTCAAACCATTGAAAGGAGGTGACAGGAGGAGGGCGAGAGGACCTTGGAGAGGAGTTAAGGACGATCTACCTGTATCAAAGTTCCATTGCTATACACCTCCACCAGTGAGCCAACCATCATGCAAAAATTGGCCTAAAAGCACAAAGAGAACAATGAGCACGATCCATGCCTGTGGCAATCCAATTAATTTTACTTGTTGGAATACACGTACATGATTTGGAGCACATATTGGACTGTGTCTCTTGTGGGGGACGTCAGGACGACGCCAGCCCCCAGTCCGGCCAACATTTTGGAGCCGTCGAAATGCATAATCCAGTTTGAATATGTGCCGTATTCTTTAGGAGCTCGGCCTCCGTCCATTCTGCGACGAAGTCGGTCAAAACTTGCGATTTAATAGCTCGCCGTGGTTTATAGGTTATATCGAATGGGAGAAGCTCGATGGCCCATTTTGCAATCCGGCCCGTTGCGTCGCGGTTGTTGATAATATCGTTGAGTGGTACTTCCGAGGCTACTGTTATGGAACACTCTTGAAAGTAGTGTCGTAGCTTCCGGGATGCCATGAATACCGCGTATGCAATCTTTTGATAATGCGGGTACCGTGATTCGCATGGAGTGAAGACAGTGGATACGTAGTAGACCGGCCTTTGAAGGGGGAATTTGTGTCCATCCGTTTCCCGCTCGACAACGAGCACTGCGCTGAAAACTTGATGTGTTGCTGCAATGTACAATAACATTGGTTCGCCGGTGTTCGGCGCGGCCAGGACTGGGTTTGTTGCCAATATGGATTTTATTTCATCAAGTCCGGCCATGGCGGCCTCCATCCACTCGAAGTGTTCGGTGCGCCGAAGGAGGCGATAGAGGGGTAGTGCCTTTTCTCCCAAGCGGGAGATGAAGCGGCTTAAAGCCGCCACACATTCGGTTAATTTTTGTATTTGTTTGAGGTCCTTTGGGATATCCAATTGTGACAAAGCTCGGATCTTGGCTGGATTTGCTTCAATTCCTCTACCGGATACAATGAAGCCCAAGAGCTTTCCGGCTGGAATGCCGAAGACGCATTTTTTCGGGTTGAGCTTGATGTCATATTTTCGGAGGTTATCGAATGTAAGCCTCAAGTCGTCTACTAGAGATTCAACATGTCTTGATTTGACGACCACATCATCAACATACACCTCCACTGTTTTGCCGATCTGATTTGCCAGACATGTCTGGATCATGCGCTGATATGTTGCGCCGGTGTTTTTCAGCCCGAAGGGTATTGTGTTGAAGCAGAATGGGCCGTATGGTGTGATGAATGCTGTTGCGGCTTGGTCTGATTCTGCCATCTTGATTTGATGGTATCCGGAGTATGCGTCAAGGAAACACAACGAGCCGTGTCCTGCGGTGGCATCGATAATTTGATCGATACGGGGCAGGGGGAAGGGATCCTTTAGGCAAGCCTTGTTGAGGTCTTTAAAATGGACACACAGGCGCCAGAATTTGTCCTTCTTTGTTACCATCACCAAGTTTGCTAGCCAGTCCAGATGTTTTATGTCTCTAATGAATCCGGCCTCCAATAGCTTGGCTAGCTCCTCTCCCATAGCCTGTCTCTTGGGTTCGGAAAAACGCCGAAGGGCTTGTTTGACAGGTTTGAATCCTTTTAGGATATTTAAGCTGTGTTCGGCCAGCCTGCGTGGGATCCCTGGCATGTCTGAAGGGTGCCAGGCGAAAATGTCCCAGTTCTCTCGTAGGAACTCTCGCAGTGCGGCGTCTACATCAGGGTTCAGTCGTGCCCCGATGGAAGCTGTTTTATTGGGGTCCGTTGGATGGACCTGGAATTTGACTATTTCGTCAGCTGGCTTGAAGGATGTGGATTTGGATCTCTTATCGAGTATCACATCATCCCTGTTAACCGTGGAGCGCGGGGCAGTCAGTTCCTCGGCCGCTAAGGCTTCGGATAGTGCCTCAAGGGCTAATGTGGCCGTCTTGTTTTCGGCACGGAGTGCTACGTCCGGATCACTAGTTAGAGTGATTATTCCGTTCGGCCCGGGCATCTTAAGCTTCATGTACCCGTGATGGGGTATTGCTTGGAAGATTGAGAATGCTTCCCGTCCTAGTAAAGCGTGATATCCGCTTTTGAACGGGGCCACCTGAAACGTGACTTCTTCGGACCTGTAATTATCCGGCGTGCCGAACACCACATCTAGTGTGATTTTTCCTGTGCAGCGCGCTTCCTGACTGGGGATTATTCCTCTAAAGGTTGTGCTGCTTCGCTCGATGCGGTTCCAGTCTATTTCCATTTTTTGAAGGGTTTCCTCATAAATGAGGTTCAGTCTGCTGCCTCCATCCATGAGCACCTTGGTGAGGCGAAAGCCGTCCACTATGGGACTGAGGACCAATGCGGCTGGTGCTTGGGCTGTTCAGAATCTAGGTTCATCACTTGCGTTGAAGGTAATAGCAGTGTCGCTCCATGGATTTATTGTTGCAACTTGATAGACTTCGACGAGGCTGCGGAGTGTTCTTTTTCGCATACTGTTTGATGCGAAAGTCTCGAAGACTGTGAGAACGGTACTGGTGTCCTCGGGATGGCTTTCTGCGGCCTCCAGAATTAAGAGGTCCTCGCCAATTTTGGCCACCTGCCGGAGTATCCAACATGCTCTAAGGCTGTGAGTTGGTGTGGCGTCCTCTGTACTCTGGATTCTACAGGGTCCATCAAGCCACCTTTCCAGTACGGTTCCATGCCCTGTAGAGGGTTTTGGCTTTTTGGTGTTTATCCCGGGTGTCCTATGATGATGCACCCTCTTAGTTCGGACGGGATTACTATTGAAGGCCGGATTATCCCAAAATTTTATTTCAGTTTTCCAGGCGCTTTCCATCGCACAGTATTTTTGAACTATGGACGCCAAGTCAGCGAAGCGTGTAATATCACGACGACTTACGGCGTTAAGGATTCCCTCGTCCGTGCAATTACTGCAGAAAATTGAGATTGCGTCTCCCTCGCGGCAATCCTTTATCCTGTTCATAACTAGGAGGAATCTGGCCCAGTAATGATGTACTATTTCCTCGGGCCTCTGCCTGATTTGGGAGAGATCGCTTATGTTCGGGTGGGCGGGTGTCGTTGAATCTGAAACCTCACCCAGTCCAAGATTCGGATGCCGAAGAGTTTCGGAACTCTGAAGTTTGGATTCTTGGACGTTGTCCAACGAATCTAGCCCGTTGCCTGATCCTAAGCTCAGGTCTTGAGTTACATCCTCCTCTCCGCGGGTATCCGGCTTGGAGGAGTCGGGAATTCGGACGTAGCTAGTCCTTAAAATAGATGAAGGGTCGCCGCTCTGCGCCTCTACCACGGCAACGTGGTGGGTGACTTGGGGAGAGTTAATTTCTCTTAGATCGGGTTTAAGCCCAACCTGGTCGTAATCCGTAGCGACCCCCAGGGCGGCGATGCGATCCAAGAGCTCATTTACGGAAGAGAGCTCCATTGGATCTAGCTGGTCGACGAGCTCCGAGCCGACGTGTAGGTTGCTTTTGATGACCCGAGAGGTCACCGTCGGCGCAACAGCCGAACAGGCGGTCATGAGGAAACCACCTAGCCAGAGAGTTTGGCCGACAGCCAAGGCTCCCTTAGCAACGGTGCCATCTTTAAAGACGGGAGGAGGCATCCTTCCTGATTGCGACGGCACAGAGGAACTCTCAACGAAAGCACCAATGTCGGTGTCAAAACCGGCGGATCTCGGGTAGTGGGTCCCGAACTGTGCGTCTAGGCTGGATGGTAATAGGAGGCAGGGAACACGATGTTTTACCCAGGTTCGGGCCCTCTTGATGGAGGTAAAACCCTACGTCCTGCTTGATTAATATTGATGATATGGGTAGTACAAGAGTAGGTCTACCACGAGATCAAGGAGGCTAAACCCTAGAAGCTAGCCTATGGTATGATTATTGTATATGGTGTTGATTGCCTACGGACTACAACCCTCCGGTTTATATAGACACCGGATAGGGTTAGGATTACACAGAGTCGGTTACAATGGTAGGAGATCTTGAATATCCGCATCGCCAAGCTTGCCTTCTACGCCAAGGAAAGTCCCATCCGGACATGGGACGAAGTCTTCAATCTTGTATCTTCATAGTCCAGGAGTCCGGCTGAAGGTATAGTCCGGCTACCCGAACACCCCCTAATCCAGGACTCCCTCACCAGGTAAGCCTTTCCATGACTGAACACAATGTCTTTTCATCTGCCATAACATAATTCTGAAAGAATTGCTCTTGGCCAGGATTGGGTAAGAAAGGCAAAGATGATCAGGTGTTCGGCCCCCCTTCCCGAGGGCTCACCGGATCCTGCACTAGCCAGGATGCTGGAGTACACACCTTATCAAGTTCCCTAGGGGGAAGATAAAAGGAGAGACGAAGAAGCCGAAAGCGAGCCTCACGTATTACTCATCCAAACTAGGGGAATTAGTACCTCCACGAAGGAGTATAATCGGGGAGAAGAATCCGAAATTCCCTCTTCCCAAGGAAGGAAAAGGACCGCTCCTGAAGACTTGGAAACAAAGATTTCCAAACGAGAGAAGAAACCCTCGCCAGGAGGCCCTGCCTCGGAGGGCGTCCTTGTCGCCCAGTGCCTGCAAGGGAATCAACCCTCCACCGAGCTGTAACACTAGTGCAGAACCGGGCAATAGCACCGGTTCGTAAGGGCCTTTAGTGTCGGTTCGGTAACCGGCACTAAATTGTGGGCACTAAAGCCCCCCCCCCCCCATTTAGTACTGGTTCAACACAAACCGGTGCTAAAGGGCAACCACGTGGCACGATCCAGCTCCGTGGGCGCGTAGGACACTAGTACTGGTTGGTAACACCAACCGGTACTAAATGTTTGGGTGTGTTTTGGTTTTATTTTGTATTTTTACTTTAATTTTGTGTTTTCAATTTAATTTAGCGATTGTTTTACATTATAATGAGTTGTTAAATCATTAGGTGAATGTACCGCAGATTAGTTTGACTGGATGTGTGGATCCTAGGTATGTCATCAAGTATATGTCATATCCATATTATATATACTTGATCACCTACTTAAGTGATCGAGGTAACATGGATATGGCATATACTTGATCACTTAGCTAGAATCCATCCAGTTGAAACTAATATGCAGTTTCTTTCATAAATGATATAATAACTCATCATCATCATATTAATATCAAAAACTCTTGCATCATATATATCATCACCAACGGTTTTCATAGCAAAGATATCATCGAGTTCAACATGGTAATGATATTATAAGCGTTCATAACACCACAAAAGCAAATCACTCTTTGAGATTAAGTTTAGGACGAAGAACACGGACATGAGAGGACAAGTACTAAGAGCATGAACTAGCTAATTAGTAACTCCTGCTGCTCTCTCTCAGGTAAAATAGCATAGAACATGTATAGCTTTGCTGATTCATCATATTGGAGCATGCAGATGAACCTGTCTCCTAATCGTGGGTTGCGCTTCTGATTGCTGCCCCCTAGTACTTCTCTGTGATCGTTCACAATTTTGCTCCAATCTTTTACTATTAAGCATTCCTCGCTATTAGAAATCCTGAATGCACCAAAGTGCATTTTAGGATATCTTGGCCGTAAGCTAACAATATTCATGGTACCTTTAGTCTCGATCCAATCAGGCACAACATTCATCGGGAGTCCCTGTTGAAGAACATCGTACAGTAACATACTTAGCAATGAAGTTTAGCTTAAAAAAATGTATGCAAAAGATGCACTGAGGAGAAATAGTAGAAATCTTACCATCTTTCCTAAATATATGTGACCGTAGTTCAGTACGAACACTATTGGTCGCACGTATTGAGTACTAACATTTCTAAGTGCAGGAAAGAAATTTGTCTTGACAGCATCAAGATCCTCAAGCCATGAAACATAATGACTTGTCTCCTCGCAGTTTAGTTCAGCCCCGGGACAGTGGACGGTCCTGTCTACCAAGCGCCGGACATGTTTGCTTGATTGGAAGTAAGCTGTCAATATAAATTGAGATCTATTAATTATTCAACTGGTTCAAATAATCTCATATCGAAGACATAAATATGGTTGAGAAACTCACATAATGGTAGAACTGGAGGCGTCTGCACATCGACCCAGATGTCTCTATTACCTTCAATATCATCTTCCGGACAAATATCAAAGGTGATAACCATATCAGGCTCAAATGCATAAGCCTTGCATAGTGCTTGCCAAGTTTTGCATTCAAAATAGGTGTATGTGTCTTCATTGTATAATTTGACGTTGAAGGTATAACCATGCTCGGTCTTCAAGTAAACTCTTTTTACCTCCATAGTTTCGTTAGGACTGAAACCTATCTTATCCAAGACAAAAATTCTTGCATGGCAGGGGATACGCTAGTAGAATAGTGAAAAATTAAAATTAAAAGTTGAAGCAAATGAAGCATAAGTCATGCTTAATTATGAAAAAAGACTTTGTGACTTACTGTATCCACTTCGAAGTTCTCATCCAGCTTGATGCTGAAGCGTCTATCATCAACTAGAAAATTTTTGCCGCACAGGCCGCGCTGGTCTTTGCAGTATTCGCACATAATGAAATCGTGTTCGTCGTCAGACGACATTCCTATGTTCATAGGTGAAACATTAAACACTTATTAGTTTTATTAATTCAACTAATTCTGTTAATTCAACTAGTTCAACTAATTAATTGAACTAATTCAACTAAGCACTTACGAAAAATATACCTAATTAATTGAACTAATTCAACTAAACTAGTTCTATTTATTTTCTTACTAAAAATAAGGTAGCTAGTTATATATAATAAAATATTAATTAGATAATGAAATCTCATATAACTAAATTAAATATATATCTAACATATAATTTATATCTAATTTATCTAACATTTGACATTAATATCTAACATATGTTCATATATAGGTGAAACATTAAACACTTACTAGTTCTACTAATTCAACTCAATAAACTAGTTGTATTAATTCAACTAAGCATTTACTAAAAATAAACTAGTTATATTAATTTTTACTAAAATAAAGTAGGTAGTTCTATATAGTAATATTTTGATTAGATCATCAATTCTCATATACCTAAATTTTCTTACTAAAAATAAACTTGTTCTATTAATTTTCATACTAAAAATAAACTAGTTATATTAATTCAAGTAGTTCAAATCTCATATATATACCTAATTAATATCTAGCTAATTCATCTAAAATTGACATTAATATTTAACATCTTTTTCATATAATTCATCTAGTTAACATTAACATTCTAACATTATTATCTACGTAATTTATCTAACATTAATCTAAACAACAGAAAATAGAAAATAAGTAAAAACAATGTGTGTGTGTATGGGTGTGTGTGTGTGTGTATGTGTGTGTGTGTACGAGCAGGGGGGCGGCGTACGGGCGGCGGCGGGCGATGCGACGGGGACGGGCGATGGGCGAGGCGGCGGCGATGGGCGGCGGGGGCAACGGCGGTGACGGCGACGAAGGGTGGCGGTGGCGACGGCGGTGACGGTGACGGCTACGACGGGTGGCGGGGGCGACGGCGGTGAAGGCGACGACGGGTGGCGGGGGCGACGACGGTGATGGCGACGATGGGCGGCGGGGGCGGCGAGGCGGCGCGCGATGGGCGACGGGCGCGGCGAAGAAGTTGGATCGAGAAGAAGTGGTCGATGAAACTGAATTTTTCGTAAGTGCCATATATATAGGAGGGGCCTTTAGTACCGGTTGGAGCCACCAACCTGTACTAAAGGCCAATTTTCGCTAGGCCAAGGGGCAGGAAACGGCCCCTTTGTACCGGTTCGTGCCACAAACCGGTACTAAAGGCCCCACAATTAGTACCGGTTGGAGCCACCAACCGGTACTAATGGTTGTGCGCTGCCATCGACGGTGCACAATGTTTAGTCCCACCTCGCCGAGCGAAGGGCAGCCGCACTGGTTTATAAACCCAACCGCGGCTGCTCCTTCGAGCTTCTCTATATGTCTGTCTTCTGGGCCTAACTAGGGCGCGCTGCCCTGTGAGTCTGTTGGCCCTTCTGGGCCTACATTTGCACACCCTAGGTCTGGCAGGCCCACTAGGCAGCGCCCCAACAAATTTTTTATATAGTTTTTTCTTTTTTGCATTATTTATTTTCTTCTATTTATTTTTGAGCAATTTTTTATATAGTTTTTTTCTTTTCTGCATTATTTATTTTCTTCTATTTATTTTTGAGTAATTTTTTATATAGTTTTATTCTTTTCTTCTTTATTTATTTTCTTATATTTATTTCTAAGTAGTTTTTTTGTGACCCTCTCTACTCTGATACTCCGAAATGATAATACCATTGCAAGTTTCAACATTTTTAGAATTCATTTTGTAGTGATTTTCAATTTCACGGTCATTTAGCTCTCTAAACAATTAGTTAAATGACCGAAAAACAACAAATGATCTCAGAACATGTTGGAAATTGATGACGTCATTTTGAATGCTGCATACAGAACACAAAAGAAGTCCGGAGTTCAAATAAGTTTAAAAAACATTGAAGTGCCCGTGTAACAGATGAGTTCTCGTCCGAAACCCTGATACCCCGAAAGAGTTTGTCCAGTTTGTACACAAAGTGCATCCAGTTTTTGCCGTCACCCTCTCTACTCTTTCGCACATGCTATGCGGGTGAAATGATGATACCATGCCAAGTTTCAACATTTTCAGAGTTCATTTTGTAGTGATTTTCAATTTCACGGTCATTTAGCTCTCTAAACAATTAGGTAAATGACCGAAAGACAACAAATGATGTGAGAACATGTTGGAAATTGATGACCTCGTTTTGAATGCTGCATACTGAACACAAAAGAAATCCGAAGTTCAAATAAGTTTAAAAAACATTGAAGTGCCCGTGTAACAGATGAGTTCTCGTTCGAAACCCTGATACTCCGAAATAGTTTGTCCAGTTTGTACATGAAGTGCGTCCAGTTTTGCCGTTACCCTCTCTACTATTTCGCACATGCTATGCAGGTGAAATGATGATACCATGCCAAGTTTCAACATTTTCAGAGTTCATTTTGTAGTGATTTTCAATTTCACGGTCATTTAGCTCTCTAAACAATTAGGTAAATGGCCGAAAAACAACAAATGATGTCAGAACATGTTGGAAATTGATGATGTCGCTTTGAATGCTGCATACTAAACACAAAAGAAGTTCAGAATTCAAATAAGTTTAAAAAACATTGAAGTGTCCGTGTAACAGATGAGTTCTTGTCTGAAACACTGATACTCCGAAAGAGTTTGTCCAAGTTTGTACACGAAGTGCGTCCAGTTTTTGCTGTGACCCTCTCTACTCTTTCGCACATGCTATGCGGGTGAAATGATGATACCATGCCAAGTTTCAACATTTTCAGAGTTCATTTTGTAGTGATTTTCAATTTCACGATCATTTAGCTCTCTAAACAATTAGGTAAATGACCGAAAAACAACAAATGATGTTAGAACATGTTGGAAATTGATAACGTCGCTTTGAATGCTGCATACTGAACACAAATGAAGTCCGGAGTTCAAATAAGTTTAAAAAACATTGAAGTGCCCGTGTAACAGATGAGTTCTCGTCCGAAACCCTGATACTCCGAAAGAGTTTGTCCAGTTTGTACATGAAATGCGTCCAGTTTTTGCCGTGACCCTCTCTACTCTTTCGCACATGCTATGCGGGTGAAATGATGATACCATGCCAATTTTCAACATTTTCAGAGTTCATTTTGTAGTGATTTTCAATTTCACGGTCATTTTGCTCTGTAATAAATTAGGTAAATGACCGAAAAACAACAAATGATGTTAGAACATGTTGGAAATTGATGACGTCGCTTTGAATGCTGCATACTGAACACAAAAGAAGTCCGGAGTTCAAATAAGTTTAAAAAACATTGAAGTGCTTGTGTAACAGATGAGTTCTCGTCCGAAACCCTGATACTCCGAAAGAGTTTGTCCAGTTTGTACACGAAGTGCGTCTAGTTTTTGCCGTGACCCTCTCTACTCTTTCGCACATGCTATACGGGTGAAATGATGATACCATGCCAATTTTCAACATTTCTAGAGTTCATTTTGTAGTGATTTTCAATTTCACGGTCATTTAGCTCTCTAAACAATTAGGTAAATGACTGAAAAACAACAAATGATGTCAGAACATGTTGGAAATTGATGACGTCACTTTGAATGCTGCGTACTGAACACAAAAGAAGTCCGGAGTCCAAATAAATTTAAAAAACATTGAAGTGCCCGTGTAACAGATGAGTTCTCGTCCGAAACCCTGATACTCCGAAAGAGTTTGTCCAATTTGTACACGAAGTGCGTCCAGTTTTTGCCGTGACCCTCTCTACTCTTTCGCACATGCTATGCGGGTGAAATGATGATACCATGCCAATTTTCAACATTTTCAGAGTTCATTTTGTAGTGATTTTTAATTTCACGGTCATTTAGCTCTCTAAACAATTAGGTAAATGACCGGAAAACAACAAATGATGTCAGAACATGTTGGAAATTGATGACGTCACTTTGAATGCTGCATACTGAACACAAAAGAAGTCCGGAGTTCAAATAAGTTATTAAAAATAAAAAAGAGGTGCAATGCTGGTTAATTTGCTTCAAGCCTTTCGGAATAGTGTAGACTGCACTGCACATAGCTTAGTGCAATCTATGCTATTCCGAAAGGCTTGAAGCTAATCAACGTGCAGGTGAACATTGCGCCCCTTCGTCATTGTATCTGCACGCACGGCTTATAAACCGCTCATACTGCCTCTCTCTTGGCGAGGTGCGACTAAAAATCAGCTTACTAAGAAACTCTAGTACCGGTTCATGCCATGAACCGGTACTAAAGGTCTTCGCGGGGGCCCCAGCCTGACCACAACCTTACTGGACTCATTAGTACCGGTTCGTGGCATGAACCGGTACTAAAGGTTGCCCACGAACCGGTACTAATGATGCCCGCCCGCCTAGCCGTTGGAACTGGCACTAATGGTCTCATTAGTGCCGGCTCAAATTCAAACCGGCACTAATGTGCTTCACATTTGACCCTTTTTCTACTAGTGTAAGTGAACAAAAGTACTTTTGGTAAATATATTTTGGCTTATCTCCACGGACAATAACCGAGACGTATGTCTTGCAGTCTGGATCGTAGCCCTTCCTGACAGAGTTCGTCTTCGGGGGATTTTCTTTCGGAGATGATGGAGAGCGAAACGCCTCCCCTTGTCTCCCCGCCTCCTGGGGCGGATGACCCTGAGGTGTGATCATGAAGGATTTCTCCTGATCCACCAAGGCCAGAAGGTATCCCTTCGGCTACCTGAAGTCCGGAGTAGTCGACTCCTCAGGGGAGCGACAGAAAGAGTCTGGGATTGTCCGGTGCACAATCGGATGCACTGATGAATCTTTTGGAGCAAGCGACAATCTCAGAGGAGCATCGTACCTTAATGGGTACTGTGATCGAGAGGATCTCATCCGCCAAAAGTGGGTTGCATGAAGCTTTTGCAAGCCTACTAAGAGGCTTTGAGGTATGCAAAGTAATATATAAATTTTTGACGGTACCGCACTCGCTAGGTGTGCTCTATACCGATAGTAGCCCCTGAGACTCTAGTTGCTGTCGAGAGGCGGCAAACAGAGAATCATAATCCCAGGTCCGGTGGCTGACGGTCCGGTGGCTGGCCGGACTGCCGAGCTTGCCGGACTAAGCCGGCAACTTGACGCGGCAGATGCCGACATTGCGCTTGTGAACAAGCGGCTTGACGAGGCATAGGGTATGTATTTTCGGGTGGTCAACAGATATTAAGAGGAGCATGATGCTAGTATCTAATGTATGCTGTGACTGCAGATGGACCTGCCATCGTGGAGACCCTTCGGGCGGAACTTGCCCGAGCCAAGGAACAAGCCAGGAGAAGTGATGCGGCCGCCCTGAAGGTGGTCAAAGACTTAAGAGCCGAACAGGCTACTCATCGCAAGAGCAAAGATAAAAATAGCCAAGATGGCTGTTGAGCTGAAAGAGGCCGCCGTCCGATATGGGCTTCTTGAAAAGGAAAGCCAAGTGAGAGCGGCTGACCTCAAGAGAGCCGTGGAGGCAGCCAAGGAAACCCGTGCTAAAATCAGAGCGGTAGAGGAGGAGCTCCGTCAAGCCGGAGATATCACTTCAGTGCTGCAGACACGTATGCGGACTTGGCAATGAGTGCTGCTGATGCAACTGCATTTTTCAAAGGTCAAGAAGATCATGAAGTAGAGAGGTTGTCCTGGTCGCAATTCAGTGCTCCGACGCGTCCGCTGCTCTTAAATGAGCAAATGGCCGAGTGGGCGGAGCTCCATAGGTTGTCCAGGCTTGATATGTGGTCTGTCGTGGATCATCTTTGGCCGGAAGGGCCAAAGCCGAATAGTTATTTTGGTTTAGTGCAACAATTCCTTGGTGTTGTGCGGCGTATCGATGCCGTAAAGAGGTCTGCGTGCATAGAGGGTGTGCGGATGGCTCTTGCCCGTGTTAAGACATACTGGGCAGAGATGGATGCTACCGCTATTGCAACCCAGGGTCCGGCCATAGGCCATGTCTCGCCCGAGTACTATTTAGGAGAAGTCCTAGAAGGCGCTCGGTTAATAGAGACGCAGTGCTCGAAGAGTATCATGTTCGAGTGACATGTGTCCCAATTGTAAAAACAATATTCTTTGAATTATAAAGGCTATGTTTATACTTTTGCATGAAAGTATTATGATGCCTCCTCTGCGGCCATTTTATGTATCTTATATTTACTAACTGGAGGCACCATACAAAGCACCACGGTAATCCTTAGAATGAAGGAATTTTGGCCGTTTGATTAATATAAGATGTATATGTAGCTATTAGATGAAAATTAGGACATGATTTCATATATTACCACGTACCGGAGTCTTCCTCCTTTGGTCTCTCTGTGTTTCCACATAAAAGGACATCTTTCCTTAAAAAAAGAAATCTGAACGCCCTCTCCTAGATTTGAGGCGTCTCCTCCCAATCTGCAGCACCTCCTTATCTTTGTCTCCTCCCGATATGCAGCCCTTCTCATCTCTATCTCGCGCCCTCCCTATCTACAGCCCTTCTAATCTCTCATCTCACGCCCCACCGTTGTTTCCTCCCTATGGTACGACTCCATCATGCGCATAAGGCTCACCTCCCCGTGCAATTCTACAACCGGTGCGCCAACTGGGGCCGAGCGCTTTTTCCCTATGTGTTTCTTGGTGGCAATGATGTCGCCTGCTCCTAGATTTGGCAAGAAGTTGAATCAGCGACCTGCCTCTGATTTGGCTGTCCCAGTGCATGGTGGATAAGCTGCCTCTACCTCCCCATATCGTCTTTGCTAGATCATATCAATTTTGCGCCTCCGTGTCTCCATAGGAAACAACGGCAATGGATGAAATTTGCATCATAGACGCCAGGTTTACACAACCATCATCCTAAGTGTTGGCCGTAAACAAGTTTCACATCTCAGGTGAGCAACATGATCTTTCTTTACCGTTTGATCCATATGCTTGATATATATACATGTGGCATGACGTCCAAATAAGAATGTTATGCTGACATTTACTATGTCAGACCTTTGTACAAAAGGTTTTCCAATTTAACCGGCAATGACCATTGTTCTAACTTGATATTGCACTGGTGAAGTTCAGAAACTGATGTATCTCTGCTCATACATGAGAACACAGTTTTGAAATTATAAGAATAGGTTACCATATATTTGGTTACCAATCAACAGTGATGGATGCAGAAAGAAAATAAACAAAGTGATTTCTCCGAAATTAGTCTTAAAAGGTATATTCTCTCTTAATAATACATTCAATGGCTTGGATTCTGTTTTCATAGGTATTTCTTGCAGAACGAGCTGAGTGTGCTCTCTTTTGTAAGGCCATAATCTCTTTAGGTAGCTGTTGTTGCAAAGGTGAATGGTTTGCATAATGTTTTAATAGCTCTTTCTTGCATAATGAATTCTGGGCATGGTCTACCCCTAAGGTCATAGCGCGTTCATGTATATTATATTAGAAAATGGATATAATTAGAAGCTCACCCTTGAGTAGGTTTGTTACGTGTCTGACAATTATGGAAATAGTTATAAACTTATAATGTATTATGAAGTTGTAATAGAAATCTGAAACCTACTCTACAGTACATGAGCATGAGTGACGGAAGATGAGAAGCATCTTATATGACAAGAAGAATATTGTTTGTTTGATTTATATACGCTTTTACTCATTTTTTTCTATGAACAGAAAAGTCCGATTCTTGCAATGGACCAAATTCTAAAAGAGGGAGCATTGTGATTTGTGATTCTGATGTTGGTCTTAGACAGGCATCTGTCAATCTCTTCTTCTCTCTAGAAGGGATACAGCAGGCGAAACAACACGTAGCTGCCCTGCAATAGTTTTTTAATTTCTGAAAGTAAATTAAACACAAAGGATGGATTTTAGTACAAAACATTGCTGGTGCAGATGTCAAATTATTATTAGAAAGTAAATAAAACAAACACGTTATTGGACGTCTGACGCGACTCTCAACTTCTGTACGTATGATTAACTCCTCTGTTTACATGTTCGATTTAATTGATTGAGAATTTGGATAGCCGACACTTCAATGGAATCGATAATATTATCCTGTAATTTGCAAATATCACCAAGAGACTATCGTATTACCAGAAGCCGTACACCTTACAATTACTACATCACATAAATAATCCTTTTCCGTTGGTGGTCCTTCAGACAGATCTCAACATGTACCGGACTGGAAGCACAGACGTTTGTGCCAAGAGGGAACGTTCCTGTGGCCCGACGAGGACGTCGGTTCCTCTGAGTGGGGGTGTATGTGATGGCTTGGATTATTAGGGATGATAGACTACTTATATCAATAAGGAATTCCTTCTTTTCCGGGAGCCCATTCGGACAGAACTCCAAAGTTAAGCGTGCTTAGCTTGGAATAGTGTCAGGATGGGTGACCGACCGGGAAGTTTCTCCCGGGTGTGCACGAGTGAGGACAAAGTGCGCAGAAAAGACTAGTATTGATCTGTGGGGCCAGTCTAGATCCCGCCAGGAGTAACGACCACCGGCGGGTGTGTCCGGGGCGTTACAGTGGGGAAGGGGTCACCGATTCCTTGATGTTCAAGATTGAAAAATGGACAGGCCAAAATGCTGCCCCTCTCATGTTCGCTAATGTTTCAGCTATGTTGCTGCACAAAGCTTTCTGTTTTTTAGTGTTCCCACATTATCATCTTACATTTGTTCTTTGCAAGTAATTTTTTTATGCAAGACTCCACTACACAATTATGAACTATTGACTATCATTGACAATATAAGGATTTTTCCTGGGCTGTAATCATTAAACTATCCAGCCTTTCCAATGATTTGTCTTTTTTTGTTACGTCTAATATTTACTTCATGTCATAGTGTCATGTATGCCATGTCCAGTTATCGGACTGGATTTGCAAGACTTCATGAATAGAAGCTTTTTTAATAGTTATCAGGACTGCATTTTTCGTTTGCATTCTGCCATGTACACATGATGTTTCTTGGAGCGTACTTCTGTCAACTAGGAATAGAAGTTCATTAATACTATAAGGAACTCCTGCGTGGCTGCTCTAGAAAGTACTTCATTTAGGTTGTTCATTCATAAAGATTCAGTTATTACTACTTATCTTATGTACATCATAATATATCTTGAAATGTACATCTAGCATATCCTTTAGATCAATGGTTTGTGCCAACACCTACATGTTTTCTATTCTTTCACTTGTGCATGCATAGATTTTTGTCTCATTCAAAATTTAAACATGTTCCATCAGGAAATGAAAATATGATCATGTTCCATCAATAAATGCTTTTAGTTGCTACTCCTTCTGTTCCTAACATAAGACCTTTTAGAGATTTCAATACAAACTACATACCAAGCAAAACGAGTGAATCTACACTATAAAATATGTCTATATACATCCATATGTAGTCGGAACAGAGGGATTACTATTCATGGCTTCAAAACAATAGCTAGCCCGTGCGGGCGCATGGGTTGTTGACTAGTGTATATAACCAGCCTTCTTGCGCTCCGTACTATGTTCGCCTTCCACTGGTTCACCCTGCTCCACCGCTGGGTTCATGTGGTCGTTGTCTCCTTTGGGGTCGACCGGGGTGTTACTCTTTCTTGCACTATTATCGCTGTTTTTGCCGGGGTGGGAGTTGGAGCGGCTCTTACGTTGTCGCTTTGGTTGCTTCTCGAGGGAATTGTCCTTCGCTGCTTCCTCCCGTTCCTAGTCATCATTTTCTTGGGGTGTATCCACCATGTATATATCATGTGATGAAGTGGCAGTCTAGCGCCCTGCGGGCGGTGGTTCTTGTTCGTTTCCCGCATCGTTATCCATACCATCGATGTCTTCGGATCCAAAATCAAGCATGTTGGTTAAGTCGCCGACATTGGCTATTAACTGGGTGGTGGGTGGGGAACGAATTTGTTCGTCGTCCGCTTCCCACTCGAGCTGACACACAGTTCGGCCAAGGGCCTCCTGCCAAGGAGAGATACCTTAATGAATTTAGCACATCGCCCAAGGGCGAGTGCTGAAAGATATCCGCGGAGGAAAACTCCGTGATCGGCGCCCAATCAGATTTGATAGGTACGGACACAGGCGGTTTGGAGACCGTGGCCGGGGAGGAATCCAAAGGTCCGGCAACACAGGTCTCGTAGGAGGTGAAGTCAGTATGCGGCCTCTGGGGCAGGGTCCATCCACCCGTCCTCGGACAGCGCGATCTGCTCCTGATCAAGGGCCGGAGTCGCCACAGGTGTTATCTCCCAAACACTGTCTAGCGGTAGAGCTAAGTCATGCCCGTTGTGACTGTGCGGCGCACCTGACATGGGCTCGAATCCGTCGAAGATCAAGTCTCCGCCGATGTCGGTAGTATAGTTCAAACTTCCAAACTTGACCTGATGGCCAGGGGCATAGCTTTCGATCTGCTCCAGATGGCCAAGCGAGTTGGCCCGTAGAGCGAAGCTACCGGATACAAAGATCTGTCCGGGAAGAAAAACCACACCCTGGATTGCATCGTTGCCGATGATCGAAGGAGCCATCGAGCCTTATGGTGACGACACAGTGGAACTCTCAATGAAAGCACCAATGGCGGTGTAAAAACCGGCGGATCTCGGGTAGAGGGTCTCGAACTATGTGTCTAAGGCGGATGGTAGCAGGAGCCGGGGGACACAATGTTTACCCAGGTTCGGGCCCTCTCGATGGAGGTAATACCCTACTTCCTGCTTGATTGATCTTGATGATATGAGTATTACAAGAGTTGATCTACCACGAGATCGGAAAGGCTAAACCCTATAAGCTAGCCTATGGTATGATTGTTGTTGTCCTACAGACTAAAACCCTCCGGTTTATATAGACACGGAGGGGCTAGGGTTACACAAAGTCAATTACAAGGGAGGAGATCTACATATCCGAACGGCCAAGCTTGTCTTCAATCTTGTATCTTCATAGTCCAACAGTCCGGCCAAGGGATATAGTCCGTCTGTCCGAGGACCCCCTAATCCAGGACTCTCTCGGCCATCACCGCCGATTATCCTGGACTGCTGCCTGCATCGCATGTAAGTAAAAACCGGAGTCCCAACTTCCGAGAAGGATCCCCTTTTTCGCACTTCACCCACCGCACACGTATGATGCCTTGCAGGGAAGGCCCTCGGGACACCATGCCGAACCTGCAATGACTCAACAAGGGGTACCGAAACCGGGTAGGGTTAAAAGGAAGGTGGTCAGGACTGAGATGCCGTCGCAGAGGTATGAAAAAGAACCCTGCTCCGTGGTTATTGTCTTTAAAATATAATAATGTCCGTGGTTAAAACCAGGAAAAACGCTCGCCGGACCGTATCCGGAGAGCCTGCCGCCCATGCCTCCACCAGCCGGGCTCCAGAGCTGGACTTGGAAGCAGATGCTAACGTGGGGACAATGCCGGATATTCCTCCTACCGAGGATGCGGATAGGCAGTCCGCCACAAATTCCGAAGTGGAGATGCCATGAAGCACAGGTGTCGCCGGGCCGTACTCCGCGACCCCGGTTTTTCTGAAGAGGCATTTGATGCCTTCAACTCAGGGGACGCATACATCCGAGCTGCTCAAAATGGTCTTGCCAGAGCAACGGACCAGTATGTAAAGGATATACGGGTAAGAAAATCTGATAATTATTTAAGGATCATTATTTGCATAGGTTCTTACTGAGAAGAATACCCAGTTGTCTCAAGAGCTGGAGGAGTGCAAAGCCCAGCTACGGGGCTACGGGCCACAGTTGCCAAAATGGAGGAGTCCCAGAAGGCCCCATCTGGTAACCCTTGTTCCTATCGAAAAGAACGAGATGTACCAGTTCATATTTGGTGTGCATGCTAATCTAATCAATATATTCTGCATATGATCCCGGAGTGAATCCGGAGCAGCAACATGCTCAACAATAGCTGAAGGCTGGCGAGCGCGTGCTTACACAAGTAAGGCAGGAGAAAAACGATCTCCAAGATGCCAATACCCAGCTAGATGTTGAACTGAAGGATGTTCGGGCCCAGCTGGCTGACCCCGTAAAGGAGAATGAAAGGCTTCGACGCGGTATTTTTAGTAAGTGCTTGAGTGAACTCCTATAGAGTTCGGCAAAGAAACCAGCTAACAGAGCTATATCTGTAGGTATGCTGACGGGCCGTCCCGGAGAGGAGATGCCCGGGTCTGCGGGAGATCTTCTGCCAAAGCTCTCACAACTGCACGAACGAGTTCGGCAGGTGATGCAGGACCTTGCCCAGGCCTTGTGGCCGTCCGCCTCCCTGCCAGGAGGCATGGGAGAGCTTGTAGACATACTCAAGGGAGCGCGGCGGCGCTTCTGATTATGGAAGATATCTGCCTGCCAACAAGGTGCAAGGGAAGCCTGGGCCAAGGTGATGACTTGATATACCAAGGTTGACCCGAACCATATGGCCGAGGTCGGACCTGTAGGACCTGCGGGAAAGAGATCCCCGTCAACTTGGTGTAGTACCAGGTGAAATTAGCCGCAAAGTATTCTCAACAGGATTGTAGGCTAGACAGCCTGTTGGATGGTATAGAAGAAGAATTTAATCAGTCTAAGTGACTTTGTATTTCGGGTGACATATATTGTCCCTAGCCGGATTGTAAATCATTTGTCATGGCGGACCTTTTTGCTTCGACCTCTGGACCCGAAAGTCCGGAGTGTATCCGAATACCCGCTCAGTTACGTAAAAACCGGGGTACGCGTGTAAACCAGGCGTAGGGGTCATAAGTGCTTGAACAGACAAGTACCCAACTAGTTATGTTATATTACATGGATAGTAAGAAATTTCTTCTAGGGAGAATAGTTCCGTTAAGGGTTCCTTTCCCTGGGGACATGCATTAATGTGGATGTCCGAACTGCGACAAGAGACGCAGGATATAAACATCTGGGGACATGTATTCTAATAAGTAAAAAAGTCATCCTTTGTTCGCCGACCGAATATTCCCTTAAGAACGCTAGCTTTCCTCTTCACCCAGTCTGAGGTACATGTCCGGCTGACCGAGCAGTAACAATCGTAGAGGTGCTCCCCTTATGCCCTAGCCGAATTAAAGGGGACGTAGGGCATAAACACAAGAGCCAGGAAACCCAAATTGGCCAAAACTTAAGTCATATCGATGCATATAATGGCACAGAAAAGGTGCATGTGTAAAAATAACACATGTGCGACAGGCATAGAGCCCGGATCATAATTATATTCAACTTCTGTATAAGAAGCCCCCAGGTATAATGAGCGCGCTTAGTACGTACAAATTGTGCAATCAAGACACAGTTTAACCTTTGAAGGTCGCGAAGAAAAGGAAGAAAGACAGAAAAATATATATATAACACACACACACATATATATATATAATTGACGGAGGTAAGGAGACGAACACAGAGTCCAGCGCTAGGCGTAGAACCTTCGGAGTCTGGCCGCATTCCATGGGTTTGGCTTGAGTCGATTGTCCGATGCATCCCGCAAACGGTACACTCCACCAGTCAGAACTTTGTCAATAATGAAGGGACCTTCCCATTTGGGTTTTAGCTTGTCCTTTTTCTTCTCTGGTAGGCGTAGAACGAGTTCGCCAACATTATAAGTTTTGGCCCGTACTTCTCTACTTTGATATCGTCGAGCCTGTTGTTGATAGAATGTGGATCGGGCTTTTGCCGCGTCACTCTCGTCCTCAAGGGCGTCCAAACTGTCCTGCCGATCTAGCTCGGCTTCTTTCTCTTCATACATGCGCACGCGAGGTGAGTCATGAATGATGTCGCAGGGCAGTACCACCTCTGCGCCGTACACCATAAAGAAATGTGTGTATCCGGTAGTGCAATTTGGCATGGTCCGCAGCCCCGATAGTATGGAGTCGAGTTCCTCGACCCAGTGCGTATCTGATTCCTTCAAGGAGTGCACTAGTCTGGGTTTAACGCCGCTCATTATAAGACCATTTGCTCGTTCGACTTGACCGTTAGTTTGAGGGTGATAGACGGATGCATAATCGAGCTTAATGCCCATTTTGCTGCACCAAGTTTTAACCTCATCGGCTGTAAAGTTCGAGCCTTTATCGGTGATGATACTATGGGGGACACCATAGCGGTGTACAACCCTGGATATGAAATCTATCACTGGTCCGGATTCGGCCGTTTTAACTGGTTTGGCCTCTATCCATTTGGTGAATTTATCCACCATGACCAATAGGTACTTTTTCTTATGGCTTCCTCCTTTAAGGGGTCCGACCATATCAAGCCCCCAGACCGCAAAGGGCCAAGTAATGGGGATTGTTTGGAGAGCGGTAGGTGGCATATGGCTTTGGTTTGCAAAGAGTTGGCAACCGACGCAATGTTGAACGAGGTCCTCTGCGTCTGCTTGAGCTGTCGGCCAGTAGAAACTTGTACGGAAGGCCTTACTTACAAGGGCCCGAGCTGCGGCGTGATGGTCGCCGAGTCCAACATGAATTTTTGCCAAAAGTTTCCGTCCTTCCTCCTCAGAGATGCACCTTTGCAGTACTCCGGTAGCGCTTTTCTTATAAAGCTCTCCCTCGTGGACCCTGTAGGCTTTAGACCGCCGCACAATGCAACGTGCCTCATTTTGGTCCTCCGGGAGTTCTTGCCTATTTAGGTAAGCCAAGAAGGGTTCTTTCCACGGGGCGATGAAAGCCATAATCACGTGGGCCGAAGGTGTGATCTCGGTGGCGGAGCCTCCGATTACGTCAGAGTGTTCAAGGGCTGGTGTTGTGGCAGGATCCAGACTGTTGTTGCCGGTCTCCCCTTCCCACACCACGGATGGCTTAAACATCCTTTCCAGGAAAATATTAGGTGGGACAGCGTCGCGCTTAGCGCCGATTCGAGCCCCTCGAATCGAGCTGACATTTTGAGGACGGCATTGCTTTAAGCTGCCATTTATGGGTCCTCGGCATCATAATCTCCATTTATCTGGGATATTGCGAGGTTTGAATCCCCACGCACTTCTTGACGTTGAACGCCCATGGAGACTGCCATCCGGAGACCATGCAACAGGGCCTCATATTCGGCTACGTTGTTGGTGTCTGTGTATAATATTTGGAGTTCGTATTGGACTGTATCTCCGGTTGGGGATGTCAGGACGACGCCTGCCCCCAGACCCGCCAGCATTTTAGAGCCGTTGAAGTGCATGATCCAATTGGAGTACGCGCCGTATTCTTTAGGGAGTTCTGCTTCTGTCCATTCGGCGATGAAATCGGCCAGTACTTGTGACTTACTGGCTCACCGTGGTTTGTATGATATGTCGAACGGGAGGAGATCAATAGCCCATTTAGCAATCCGGCCCATGGCATCGCGATTGTTTATAATGTCGTTGAGTGGAACTTTGGAGGCCACCGTAATTGAACACTCTTGAAAGTAGTGTCGTAGTTTTCGGGATTCCATGAAGACCGCGTATGCTATCTTTTAATAATGTGGGTACCGGAATTTGCATGGAGTGAGGACAGTAGATACGTAGTATATTAGCTTTTGAAGCGGGAACTTATGTCCATCCGTTTCTCGTTCGACAACGAGCACTGCGCTTACAACCTAGTGTGTTGCCGCTATATATAATAGCATTGGTTTGCCGATATTTGGCGCAACCAAGATTGGGTTGCTGGCCAAGGCAGCTTTTATTTCTTCCAATCCGGTCGTAGCCGCGTCCGTCCACTTGAAGTGTTCGGTGTGCCGAAGAAGGAGATAAAGAGGTAATGCCTTTTCTCCCAATCGGGAGATAAAGCGGCTTAAGGTAGCCACGCATCTAGTTAATTTCTGGATTTGCTTGAGGTTTGTTGGGATAGCCAACTGTGACAGAGCTTGGATTTTAGCCGGATTCACTTCAATATCTCTGTTGGAAGCGATGAAGCCCAAGAGCTTTCCGCAGGTACGCCGAAAACGCATTTTTCCGGATTGAGCTTAATGTCATATGCTCGGAGATTGTCGAACGTGAGCCTTAAGTCGTCTATCAAAGATTCGACGTGTCTAGTTTTAATTAGCACATCGTCTATGTATGCCTCCACTGTTTTGCCGATTTGTGCTTCTAGGCATGTCTGAGTCATGTGTTGATAGGTCGCACCGGCGTTTTTGAGCCCGAAAGGCATGGTGTTGAAACAGAAGGGGCCGTATGGAGTAATGAATGCCGTTGCAGCTTGATCGGGCTCCGCCATCTTGATTTGATGGTATCCGGAGTATGTGTCGAGGAAACACAACGAGTCGTGTCCCAGTGTAGCATCGATAATTTGATCGATGGGGGGGAGGGTGAAGGGATCCTTGGGGCAAACCTTGTTAAGGTCCTTAAAATCGACACATAGGCGCCAGGATTTTTCGTTCTTTGGTACCATCACCAGGTTTGCTAGCCAGTCCGGATGTTTTATTTCTCTAATGAATCCGGCCTCGAGTAACTTGGCTAGTTCTTCTCCCATGGCTTGTCACTTGGGTTCGGAGAAACGCCGAAGAGTTTGCTTGATTGGCTTGTATCCCTTTAGAATGTTTAGGCTATGCTTGGCCAGCCTGCGTGGGATGCCTGGCATATCAGAAGGATGCTAGGTGAAGATGTCCCAATTCTCACGTAAGAACTCCCGCAGTGCGGCGTCTGTTGTGGGGTTCAGTTGTGCCCCGATGGATGCTGTTTTTGAAGGGTCCATTGGGTGGACCTGGATTTTGACTATTTCGTCCGCTCATTTAAAAGAGGTGGACTTGGGTCTTTTGTCGAGTATCACGTCGTCCCTGTCCACTGTAGAGCGCAGCGCGGTTAGTTCTTCGGCCGTGAGGGCTTCGGATAACGCTTCGAGAGCCAGTGCAGCGGTTTTGTTTTCGGCGCAGAGTGCTATGTCCGAATCACTAGCTAGAGTGATGATTCCATTGGGCCCGGGCATCTTGAGCTTCATGTACTCGTAATGGGGTATAGCTTGGAAGATCGTGAATGCCTCTCGCCCTAAAAGGGCGTGGTATCCGCTACTAAACGGGGCCACTTGGAATGTGATTTCTTCGGACCTGTAATTCTCCGGCGTGCCGAATACCACATCTAGTGTGATTTTTCCCACACATCATGCCTCCCAACAAGGGATGATTCCTCTGAAGGTCATGCTGCTTTGCTCAATGCGGCACTGGTCTATTTCCATTTTTCAAAGAGTCTCCTCATAGATGAGGTTTAATCCGCTGCCACCGTCCATGAGTACTTTAGTAAGCCGGAAGCCGTCCACAATTGGACTAGGGACCAAAGCGGCTGGAGCTCGGGCTGTGCGGAATTGAGGTTCTTCACTGGCATTGAAGGTTATGGCGGTGTCGTTCCATGGATTTATCGTTGCAATGTGGCAAACTTTGGCGAGCCTGCGAAGTGCCCGCTTGCGCCTATTGTTTGAGGCGAAAGTCTCGAGGACTGTCAGTACTGTATTGTTATTTTCCGCTGGAGGGTGCTCTGCGGTATTATTGACGAGGAGGTCCTCACTGCTCCTGGCCACCTGCCGGAGAATCCAACATGCTCTAAGGCTGTGTGTTGGCATGGTATCCGATGTACTATGAATTTTGCATGGCCCATTGAGCCATCCCTCCAATACGGTTCCGTGCCCTGTAGTGGGTTTTCGCTTCTTTGCAATTGGATTGGGTGACTTACGAGAGTACACCCTTTTAGTTCGGACAGAGGGTTTAGTTAGAGCCGGAGGATCCTAGAATTGTGTTTGGGATTTCCAAGTGCTTTCCATCGCACAGTACTTCCGTACTATGGATGCCAAGTCAGCGAAGTGTGTTCCATCGCGACGACTTATGGCGTTGAGGATTCCTTTGTCCGTGCAATTTTTGCAAAAGAATGAAATTGCGTCTTCGCGAGTCTTCCTCGCGATAGTCCTTCGCCTTGCTTATTGCAAGGAGGAATCTGGCCCAGTAGTGATGTTTTGTCTCTTGGGGCTCTTGTCTAATATGGGAATGATCACTTATGTGAGGGTGGGTGGGTAGATTTAAGTCCAAACCCTGGCCCGGTCTGAGACCCAAAGGAGTTTCCGAGCTTGGTAGTTCGGCCTCTGGGATGTTGCCCAACAGTACTAGCCTGCTGTTCGATTCCAGATTCGAAGCTTGGGCCATGTCCTCCTGTAGACGGGCCGGCTCGGAGAGCTCAGGAAACCGGACATAGTTTTTCCTCAAAATAGAGGAAGAATCGCTGCATCGCTCCTCCACCACCGCTGTCTGATGGGTAACCGGCGGAGAGTTAATCTCCGTTGGTCAAGTTTAAGCCCGATCCGATCATAGTCCATAGCGACTCCCAAGGTGGCGATGCTATCCAAGAGCTCGTTCAAAGAAGAGAGCTCCATTGGATGCATCTGCTCAGTGAATCCCGGGCCGAGGTGGAGGCTGTTTTTGATGACCGGAGAAGTCATCGTCGGCGCGACGGCCGATGGGGCGGTCATGACGAAGCCGCCTAATCGAAGAGTTTGGCCGACAGCTAGTGCTCCCCCAGAGGTAACGTTGTCCCTGACAACAAGGTGAGCCATCAGGCCTTACCGTCACAGTACAATGGAACTCTCAATGAAAGCACCAATGTCGGTGTCAAAACCGGTGGATCTCGGGTAGGGGGTCCCGAACTGTGCGTCTAAGGTGGATGGTAACAGGAGGCGGGGGACACAATGTTTACCCAGGTTCGGGCCCTCTCGAAGGAGGTAATACCCTACTTCCTCTTTGATTGATCTTTATGATATGAGTATTACAAGAGTTGATCTACCACGAGATCGGAGAGGCTAAACCCTAGAAGCTAGCCTATGGTATGATTGTTGTTGTTCTACGGTCTAAAACCCTACGGTTTATATAGACACTGGAGGGGCTAGGGTTACACAGAGTCGGTTACAAGGGAGGAGATCTACATATCCGAATCGCCAAGCTTGCCTTCCACGCAAAGGAGAGTCCCATCTGGGCACGGGACGAAGTATTCAATCTTGTATCTTCATAGTCCAACAGTCCGGCCAAAGTATATAGTCCGGCTGTCCGAGGACCCCCTACTCCAGGACTCCCTCAGTCTGGTGCTTGGTCGGATCGAATTCCCATAGATTGCAAGTCCGGTGTTGACAAGGTAGGATCCGACGGACTAACATCACCTGGACTACATTGACAAGTTCGATATTCTTGTCTTCCATATCCTTGATGCGCGTCTGGAGAGCCAGCAGTTCGTCGGACGAAGACCAGTCCAGGTCCTTCTTGAGCCATGACGTGAGTCACAGAGGGGCTCCAGATCGGAACTCGGGAGCAGCGCCCCACTTCGCGCCGCACGGCTTAGTAATGTAAAACCTTTCCTGTTGCCACTCCCTGACGGAATCATTGAAGGTACCTGTTGGCCATGTGACATTGGGCATCTTGCTCACCATAGCGCCCCCGCACTCAGCGTGCTCACCGCCCACTACCTTGGGCTTCACATTAAAGATCTTCAGCCATAAGCCGAAGTGTGGCGGGATGTGGAGAAAAGCCTCGCACACGACAATGAATGTCGAGATATTGAGGAAGGAATTGGGGGATATATCATGAAAATCGATCCCGTAATAATACATGATGCTGCAAACAAATGGGTGGAGGGGAAACCCTAGCCCATGGATAAAATGAGGGAGGAATACGACCCTTTCATGGGGTTCCGGGGTAGGGACGATCTGCCCGCTGTCGGGAGATGGTGGCCGATTTCCTGGGGTAGATATCCGGCCTCTGGAAGTTTCTAGATGTCCTTCTTCTGAACGGTAGAGGCCATCCACTTACCTCCCGCTCCGGTCATATTTGGTGTGGTTCTTCGGAGAAAATGCGAACATGGGCGCTGGAGCTCGAGTGCGCAAGAATGGATGGGCAGGAGAGAAGAAGGCGTTGGTAAAAAGGTGGAACCCTTAACCCTCTATAAGGGCGGAAGAAACTACGCACCTCCCCACTTGCCTGGTAAAACTTGCTTATTCCCCAAGCGTCATGATTGATGGCGCGGTTGGGTTACCCACACCCGTATTGATGAGAATCCTGTAATAAGGGGACACGATCTCTGCTTCGACAAGACGTGCCAAGAAAACTGCCTCGCAATATGTGCAGTAGCTGGTTGAGAAAATCGGTTCGAATAATAACCGGGGCCATGGCATAATGTCACGTTATGAAAAGTTGTCAGCAGATTAGATTTGTGGAAATATTATACTCTCTACGGTGGTATGTGGAATTTGTTTTGCAGAGCCGGACACTATCCTTGTGTTCAAAATCTTATATGGAGTATTCGGAGGAGGAACCCGCCTTGCAATGCCGAAGACATTCTGCACGCCGGACTCGTCGTCATTGAAGCCTGGTTCAGGGGCTACTGAGGGAGTCCTAGATTAGGGGGTCCTCGGACAGCTGGACTATATACTTTGGCCGGACTGTTGGACTATGATGATACAAGATTGAAGACTTCGTCCCATGTTCGGATGGGACTCTCCTTTGCGTGGAAGGCAAGCTTGGCGATTCAGATATATGATCTCCTCCCTTGTAACCGACTCTGTGTAACCCTAGCCCCTCCCGTGTCTATATAAACCGTAGGGTTTTAGTCCGTAGGACAACAACAATCATACCACAGGCTAGCTTCTAGGGTTTAGCCTCTCCGATCTCGTGGCAGATCAACTCTTGTAATACTCATATCATCAAGATCAATCAAGCAGGAAGTAGGGTATTACCTCCATCGAGAGGGCCCGAACCTGGGTAAACATTGTGTCCCCCGCCTCCTGTTACCATCTGCCTTAGAGACACAGTTCGGGACCCCCTACCTGAGATCCGCCGGTTTTGACACCGACAACTGCCATGATGAGATGGGCCGACGGTGTTATTTTAGTGGCTGAGCCCCCGATGATATCATTGTGTTCGGAACCTGGGGTTGAGTTGGGATCTGGACTAGTGTTGCCGCTCTCCCCTTGCCACACCACGGACGGCTTAAAAAGCCTTTCCAGAAAGATGTTAGGTGGGACGGGGTCGCGCTTAGCGCTGATGCGAGCAAGGACGTCCGCCGCTTGATTACTTTCTCGAGCCACGTGATGAAACTCGAGCCTCTCGAACCGACCCGACATTTTTAGGACGGCGTTGCGATAGGCCACCATCTTCGGATCTTTTGCATCAAAATCTCCATTTATTTGAGATATTGCGAGGTTTGAGTCCCCGCGTACTTCCAGGCATTGTATGCCCATGGAGACAACCATCCGGAGACCATGTAATAAGGCCTCGTATTCGGCTGCGTTATTGGAGTCTGTGTATAATATTTGGAGCACGTACTGGACTACATCTCCAGTGGGGGACATTAGAACGACGCCCGCTCCTAATCCTGCCAGCATTTTGGAACCATCGAAATACATAACCAAGTTCGAATATGTGCCATATTCTTTAGGAAGTTCGGCCTCTATCCATTCGGCGACGAAGTCTGCCAATACTTGGGATTTGATGGCTTGACGCGGTTTGTATGTTATGTCCAATGGAAGGAGCCCAATGGCCCATTTGGCTATCCAGCCCGTAGCATCGCGGTTGTTTATTATGTCATTGAGTGGTACTTCAGATGCCACCATGATAGAACATTCTTGGAAGTAGTGTCATAGCTTCTGGGATGCCATGAAGACCGCGCATGCTATCTTTTGGTAATGAGGGTACTGCTACCTCTTGAGCTTGCGTTTGTTTTCCCCGAAGAGGAAAGGATGATGTATCAGAGTAGCATAAGTATTTCCCTCAGTTTTTGAGAACCAAGGTATCAATCCAGTAGGAGGCCACGCGCAAGTCCCTCATACCTACACAACACAAAGAGCTCAACTCAACCAACGCGATTAGGAGTTATCAATCCCTTCACGGTCACTTACGGAAGTGAGATCCGATAGATAATACTTTTGGTATTTTTAATATAAAGATGCAAAGTGAAAAGTAAAAGGCAAAGTAAAAACAAAGCAAGATTAAAGTGATGGAGATTGATATGATGAGAATAGACCCGGGGGCCATAGGTTTCACTAGTGGCTTCTCTCAAGAGCATAAGTTTTCTACGGTGGGTGAAAAAATTACTATTGAGCAATTGACAAAATTGAGCATAGTTATGAGAATATCTAGGCATGATCATGTATATAGGCATCACGTCCGTGACAAGTAGATCGAAACGATTCTGCATCTACTACTATTACTCCACTCATCGACCGCTATCTAGCATGCATCTAGAGTATTAAGTTAAAAACAGAGTAATGCTTTAAGCAAGATGACATGATGTAGAGAGATAAATTCATGCAATATGAAATAAACCCCATCTTGTTATCCTCGATGGCAACGATACAATACGTGTCTTGCTGCCCCTTCTATCACTGGGAAAGAACACCGCAAGATCGAACCCAAAGCTAAGCACTTCTCCCATGGCAAGAACTACGAATCTAGTTGGCCAAACCAAATGGATAATTCGAAGATACTTGCAAAGATAACCAATCATACATAAAAGAATTCAGAGAAGATTCAAATATTGTTCATAGATAGACTTGATCATAAACCCACAATTCATTGGTCTCAACAAACACACCGCAAAAGAACAAGATTACATCGAATAGATCTCTACAAGAGAGGGGGAGAACATTGTATTGAGATCCAAAAAGAGAGAAGAAGCCATCTAGCTAATAACTATGGACCTGAAGGTCTGAGGTAAACTACTCACACTTCATCGGAGGGGCTATGATGATGTAGAAGCCCACCGTGATGACGGCCCTCTCCGTCGGAGCTCCGGAACAGGACCCAAGATGGGATCTCGTGGATACAGAAAGTTGCGGCGGTGGAATTAGGTTTTTGGCTCCTCTTTTGATCGTTTGGGGGTACGTGGGTATATATAGGAGGAGGGAGTACTTCGGTGGAGCACCAAGGGGCCCACGAGGCAGGGGGGCGCGCCCTGTAGGGGGGGCGCCCCCTACCCTCGTGACCGCCTCCGGTACATCTTGGAGTAGGGTCCAAGTCTCCTGGGTTGTCGGCGTTCTGGGAACGGGGGTCCCCAGACTTGCCTGCCTGCGGCCTGCGGCGTGGCTCAAAGGGGGGCCCAGCACGGCCCATCTTCACCAACACAAACCCAAGACCCTTGCGAGGGGCCAAGCTTCGCGGGGCGGACGACGCGGAGCTTCCTCATGCACGGCCTCATCAGGCTGGCTCATGAGGGGGCGGAGAGATCAAGGCGGGGTTCCTCACGAGGTGCCCGTGACGCAAGCCATGACGATTCAGGGCGCCAGGCGGGTGCCAGCCCACGCAGTGTCCTCCTTCCCTCTTTGGTGCAAAGGGGGCAAGCGCAGCCGCGGAGTACCGAGGCATCAGGCAAAGGTTGCCATTTTGGTGCAACGAGAACAAGACCAGGAGGACTACAAGATGGAGATCACCGTGGAGCCCAAGACGGCGTCATCACCAGAGCTTTGCATAGGCGAAGACTGCTTTTGTCAGGATAGCTGATACTTGTTGTCCCCCTTCAAATTAGCCCGCCATTGTTGGCTCCCTTCCCGCTCAATATTTGGGGAGAGGACCAAGGCCTCTATAAATAGGACTAGCCACCCCCAGGGTAGAGGGGATCGGGAATCAGCCAACCCAGAAACAAGCTGGGGTCGAAATCAGGGTCGGACAGTTGGAGGAAAGCAGATAGAGAGAGAGAGAAAGGTGACTGGACTCCTCCGAGCAGTTCATCGCCCCAGCCAAGAACAGCCCCTCGCGAGGCTGTTCTCCCTTGTATTGTTCATCATCTTCATCCCAAGAGGCAATCCACCACACCACACACTGGAGTAGGGTATTACACCACAACGGTGGCCCGAACCAGTATAAACCCTGTGTCTCTTGTGTTGTTCCTTCCTTAGTTTAGATCCTAGCATGGCGGAGGGGTGCAGGTAGGTAGGGGGCGAAATCTCCGTGTGCACCCCAGTGTTCGAACCTCAAGGGTCTGCCGCAACCCGAAATCCGACATTTGGCGCGCCAGGTAGGGGTGTGCCGGAATTCGTCTTCCACCGCCCCGTTCTCCTCCGACCATCACGCCCATGTCTGACACTCGTCGGGCCGGCGCCGAGCGCTGGGCCGCACTTGCTTCCCGTGTCGCCCAGACGGCCCCTGTCGGCGGGCATCCACGCCGTTCCCCGTCACCTGCCGTCAACGCCGAGACCGGCCCGGCGGGGGACGAGCGGCAAGCATCGTCCCAGCATCCGTCCGTGCGGCAAGGCGGCCGCTCCGCAATTCCCATGCTCATCCCAGTTGGTTCTTCGCCCCCGTCTATCGCGCTGCGTCAACACCCCCGGTTGTCGCGGCCTTCTTGGGAGGCTCGCAGGCGCCACCCACAAGTCACCACATCAAGCCGTTCATCCGCCGGGTCAGCGCCGCTTCCACGCGGAAGGGGGCTCCCCTGGATCGGGCGGCGCCCGAGACCGGCCTGACCTTCAGCTCGGAGGACCACCCCTCCAACTCGGCCTGCTCGGGTGCGCTCCCCATGCTGTGCACCCCCACCATCTGCCAGGTGGCCCTCACCAGAACCCTCATTGATGGCGGCGCGGGCCTCTGCATGCTTTCGGTCGAGGCCTTCAATCTCCTCTGCATACCCCAGGAACGGCTGCAACCCAGCCGGCCCTTCTCAGGCGTTGGGGGAGGATCGTCCAGCTCCTTGGGACAGATCTGGCTCCCAGTAACCTTCGGCACCTACGACAACTTCCGCACGGAGCTGGTCGACTTTGACATCGCCCCCATCAGCCTCCCCTACAACGCCATCCTCGGCTACCCAGCGCTGGCCCAGTTCATGGCAGCGACGCACCCGGCGTACAACCTCATGAAGATGCCCGGGAGCAGCGGTGTCCTCACCGTGCACGGGGACACCGGGGACGCTCTACGGGTGCTCAGGCTCGTCTTCAAGACAACAGCGTCGGCACAGCCCGCCGACTCGGAGGCCCTCGAGCCCAAGGGAGCTGCGCCCGCCAAGAAGAAGCAGTTGTTCGCCCAAGACAAGGCAGAAACCAAGAAGATACCCGTCAATGAGGACGGGTCCACCAACGCCACTTTCACCATAGGCTCCCACCTCAAACCCGAGCAGGAAGAGGCCCTGGTCGGGTTCCTGCGCGCAAACAAGAAGGTATTCGCTTGGGAGCCAGACCAGTTGGCAGGGATCCCCAGGAGTGTAATTGAGCATCACCTCAACGTGTGCCCCAACGTGCGCCCTGTGAAGCAGAAGACCAGGCAGCAGTCCACAGAAAAGCAGGCCTTCATCGTCCAAGAGACCCATAAATTAGAGGCCGGTGGGGTCATTCGCGAGGTCCGATACCCAGATTGGTTGGCCAACCCTGTCGTTGTTCCAAAGAAGGGAGGGAAGGAGCGCATGTGTGTCGACTTCACCAACCTCAACAAAGCGTGCCCGCGAGATCCGTTCCCGCTCCCCTGCATCGACCAGATCATCGATTCCACTGCGGAATGCGACCTGTTATGCTTCCTGGATGCCTTCTCTGGGTATCACCAGATCAAGATGGCGGTAGAAGACATCGAGAAGACAGCCTTCCTAACCCCGTGTGGGGTGTACTGCTACACATGCATGTCATTCGGGCTGCGTAACGCAGGGGCGACCTTTCAGCGGCTGATGCACATCACCCTGGGCCCGCAGCTCAGGCAAAATGTCGAAGCTTACGTCGATGACATCGTGGTAAAATCTCGGGAGGCCAGGACCTTGATACAAGACCTGGAGGAAACCTTCGCGAGCCTCAACGCAATGAACCTACGGCTCAACCCAGAGAAGTGCGTGTTCGGAGTCCCCTCGAGCAAGCTCTTGGGTTTCCTCGCGTCCCACCGAGGTATCGAGGCTAACCCGGAGAAGGTCAAGGCAGTGGAAGACATGATCCCGCAAAGACCCTCAAAGAAATGCAGAGGCTCACGGGGCGCGTGACCGCGCTAGGGCGCTTCATCTCCAAGTTGGGGGAGCGAGCGCTACCTTTCTTCCAGCTAATGAAGAAAAAGGGGCCCTTCGAGTGGACTAAAGAGGCCGACAAGGCATTCCAGGGTCTCAAGAGATACCTGACCAGCCCACCGGTCATGGTGGCTCCGTGCCCTCGAGAGCCCCTGGTGCTTTACCTCGCCGCCACTCCCTACTCCGGCAGCGCAGCCTTGGTGGCAGTCAGAGAGGAGCGTCAAATCAAAACCGCAGCAGCTGCCCGGGACGAGGCGAAGTAGGAACGGGGAAGGCCCATAGAAACCGCTACAGCGGCTGAGGACGATCAGCCACCGCAGGGGGGCGCACCGAAAGCGGAAGAGGCCCCACTCCTAGATGGCCAGTCTCAGGAGTCCTCATTGCCTCAAGAGGTGCCAAGGTCTCCGAAGGGAGCCGCCAGCACTGTCGCACCCCACTTCGTCAGCACGGTGTTGCGGGATGCAAGGGCACGGTACCCCATGCCTCAGAAACTCCTCCTCGCGCTGCTGGTGGCCTCGCGCAAGCTGCGGCACTATTTTCAGGGTCACCCCATCAGGGTCGTCTCGTCATACACCCTGGAGAGAGTGCTCAGGAGCCCCAATTCAGCTGGAAGGGTCGCCGAGTGGAACATAGAGCTGTAAGCATTTCAGCTCGAATTCAGCACAACCAGAGTCATCAAGGGAGCAGCGTTGGCGGATTTTGTGGCAGAATGGACAGAGGCACCAGGCCTCAAGGCCGACGAGGATCGGTCCCTGTCCCTGGGAAACGAGGCACCAGAAGGCTGGGTCATGTACTTCGATGGGGCGTTCTCCAGGCACGGCGCTGTGGCTGGGGCAGTGCTTATATCGCCCACTCAGGACAAGCTCTATTACGCCGTGCAGCTCTGTTTCCAACAAGGTGAAAAGGTCTCCAACAACATAGCGGAGTATGAAGGTCTAATTGCGGGCTTGAAGGCCGCGGCTGCCCTGGGGGTGAAATGCCTCACCATCAAGGGCGATTCGCAGCTTCTTGTCAACTTCTCCAACAAGGTGTACGAGCCAAAGGATGAGCACATGGAAGCCTACCTTGCGGAGGTCCGCAGGATGGAGAAGCAGTTCTGGGGGTTGGAGTTGCAGCATGTGCCCCGTGGCACCAATCAGGAAGTCGATGACATCGCCAAGTGCGCGTCCAGGCGGTTACCTCAGGAGCCTGGCGTTTTCGAGGAGCGGCTCTTCAAGACTTCAGCCCTGCCGTCATTATCAAGCACGGCTCAGCCCCGAGAGGAGCTCCCTCAGCCACCTGCCTCAGGGGCTCCGGCCTGTGGCCCAGCCTTGGGAGCACGCCTGCTCCTGACGATGGAACCTCAGGAGGGATGTTGGATCGCGGAGCTCCGGAGCTACTTAACGCAAGGGACCCTGCCGGAGAAGGAGGAGGAAGCATAGTGAGTGGCACGCCAGGCCACGGCATACTGCATCAAAGATGGAGAGCTCTATCGGAAGCAACCAAACGATGTATCCCTGTGCTGGATCTCCAGGGAGCAAGGGAAGGAACTACTGGAAGATATACACGGCAGAGACTGCGGACATCATTCATCGTCACGGACCCTCGTCGGCAAGGCGTTCCGCAGTGGGTTCTATTGGCCAACCGCGCTCAACGACGCCGTGGAACTGGTGAAAGCTTGTGAAGCCTGCCAGTTCCACGCCAAGCAGATCCATCAGCCAGCAGGGGGCTTGCAGACTATCCCCCTTTCGTGGCCATTCGCAGTCCGGGGGTGGACATCTTGGGCCCGTTTCCACGGGCGCCAGGGGGCTACCGCTACCTTTACATTGCCGTGGACAAGTTCACCAAGTGGGCTGAAGTAGAGGCTGTCCGCACCATTCCCGCGGGTTCCGCGGTCAAGTTCATCAAGGGCATCGTGAGCCGGTTCGGGGTGCCGAATCGCATCATCATGGACAACGGTTCGCAGTTCACCAGTAACCTGTTCAAAACATACTGTGCTAACCTTGGAACGCAGATATGCTACGCTTCAGTGGTGCACCCCCGAAGCAACGGCCAGGCCGAGCGGGCAAACGCGGAGGTCCTGAGGGCCTCAAGACCAGGACGTTCAAGAAGAAGCTGGAGGCCTGCGGCAGAGGTTGGTACGACGAGCTTCAGTCCGTGCTGTGGTCCATCCGCACCACTGCGACCAAGCCGACTGGAGAGACCCCGTTCTTCCTGGTCTACGGAGCAGAAGCGGTCCTCCCTCACGAGGTGAGACGTCGCTCCGTGTGGGTCCTGGCGTTCGACGAGGCGCAGCAGGACGCCATGCGGGGGATGGACCTTGTGCTGGGGGAGGAGCATCGCCGAGAAGCCGCGCTGCGAGCGGCGAGGTACCAACAGGCGCTGCGGCGATATCACTGCCGCAACATCCACCCCAGGACTCTCGAGGTAGGAGACCTCATGCTCAGGCGGGTTCTCTCCAGGGAGGGACTGCACAAGCTCTCTCCCATGTGGGAGGGCCCGTTCAAGGTTGTTCATGTTTCCAGGCCCGGCTCCGTGCGCTTGGAGAGTCAGGAGGGAGTGCTGGTCCAGAATGCATGGAACATCCAGCACCTCCGGAGGTTCTACCCCTAAAAAGGCCCAGAGCCAGTGAAGCAAGGCGAGTGCCTGTGAAGCTATCGCGTTTTGGAAAAGGCCCAGAGCCTGTGAAGCAAGGCAAGTGCCTGTGAAGCTATCGCGTTTTGGAAAAGGCCCAGAGCCTGTGAAGCAAGGCGAGTGCCTGTGAAGCTACCGCGTTTTGGAAAAGGCCCAGAGCCTGTGAAGCAAGGCGAGTGCCTGTGAAGCTATCGCGTTTTGGAAAAATCCCGGAGCCTGTGAAGAAGGCCAACGCCTGTGAAGCTCGCCGCCCGTGACACTCTCACGTAATAATGAGTTGGGGCTGTACACGCCCCGGAGTCTCAGGAGTGCCGGCCTCAGGCCCTGGGGCTCCCTCCCACGCCCAGTGGCAGCACTTAGCTCCGCGCTGGTGAGAAGACGTCGAAGACTAGATTAGGTGTCGAACGCGGCTTTTCATTTGATTTCCGCAGTTGGCTTGTTCCTTCTCATTCGAAGTTTTATTGAAGTTGTTGCCGTCTTTGGCTTGCGATTCTTCGACCTTTCATTCTTCTGCCTCGATTTCTCTGGTGCAAAGCCTCGCGAGGGGGGGGGGAGCAGCCAGGCGCCCTCGCGAGAGTCCCTATCCTAGTCATTCAAAGGGTTTGCGACCTGGGCCCCTTGCAGGAGCACCCCTCCAGTCTGTGCCCCTCGGGCACCGCGACACAGACGCAGGGCCTGGGTCGGTCGCCCCCACAGCTGGGGCCGGGAACCATCCACGCGTGGGCACATAGCCGGAAGGTACGATAAAGAAAGCAAAACGATGGTTAACAGGAATAACCCATACACGCCCCTGCGGGGCTCCACACTACTGTCCTTTTTACGCAGGAAAAAAGGAAAAGGAAGAACAAATCTGGTGCAGCTCGCCTCGCACTGGCCCGCAAGGAAGCTCGAGCTGCCTCCGGAGCTCAGGCGGACTCCCTCTCGCGCTTCATCAGGGCGCGACGGTGGGCGGACACACTACCACCTCCCAAGCAAATGCGACGGCGTGGAGGCTGACCACGGCCACCGCTAGAAGAGTCGCCGCCTGAAGAAGGACCAGAGAAGCTCGAGGAACCCTGGGCGCCGCCGGCCGCGCGAACGCTGCCCTCTCCATCATCATCGGAGCCGGGTTCCCGGCCGCGGTCATCACCCTCCGGGCAGCACCTTGCGCGGAGACCATCTTCCCCAAACACCCTCACGTAGAGGGTGGCATCACCGTCGAACTTGAAGTGTAGGGTGCACCGATAGCCCAGGCCGCGCGCGCGGGCAAACGACTGCCAACCGCGGGCCAGGGCCAGGCTCCCGGCTGTGGAGACCTCCAGTGAAACACATGAGGCCCGGCTGCAGCAGCCGTCGGGCTGAAGCCAGAGGCCACCCGGAGCGCCGGCCGGGAGCTCGCCGAGAAGGAAGCGAGGAAGAGGAAGCCGGGTGCTAGTCGGCTCCGCCGACCACATGACAAACTCCGACAGCACCTCGGCAGCACGGAAGCGCGGCATGGGGGGACGCGCAGCCGGAGCGCACCCCCTGGTCGCAGTAATCCGCCCGCCACCGTGCTGGGAAGCGTCTCCGCGGCCGCGGGGAGCTGCCGTGGTGACCACAGGATGTTTGCGGGGGCGCCCTCGGCTGCGCTTGGGCGGAGGAGAGGCACACCCAGCCTGGCAAGCCTTCCCCTTCTCCGCGGCCGAGAACCTCCTCGACGGGGCCATGAAGAAGAAGGAGAAGCGAGGGGAGATAAAACTGGAAGGACGCGCGTCGATCAGTGCTTATAGCTGGCGAAGGCCAACCACCGGCCCCCACGATCGCAGGTAATCATGACCCATTTTTGCATGCAGGGACTTGTCCAATCCGTGCTGGATAGCTGATACTTGCTGTCCCCCTTCAAATTAGCCCGCCATTGTTGGCTCCCTTCCCGCTCAATATTTGGGGAGAGGACCAGGGCCTCTATAAATACGACTAGCCACCCCCAGGGTAGAGGGGATCGGGAATCAGCCAACCCAAAAACAAGCTGGGGTCGAAATCAGGGTCGGACAGTTGGAGGAAAGCAGAGAGAGAGAGAAAGGTGACTGGACTCCTCCGAGCAGTTCATCGCACGAGCCATGAACAGCCCCTCGCGAGGCTGTTCTCCCTTGTATTGTTCATCATCTTCAGCCCAAGAGGCAATCCACCACACCACACACTGGAGTAGGGTATTACACCACAACGGTGGCCCGAACCAGTATAAACCCTGTGTCTCTTGTGTTGTTCCTTCCTTAGTTTAGATCCTAGCATGGCGGAGAGGTGCAGGTAGGTAGGGGGCGAAATCTCCGCGCGCACCCCAGTGTTCGAACCTCAAGGGTCTGCCGGAGCCCAAAATCCACATGGGTCTTATCCGAGAAGAAAATCACGTTCCAAAAAGGATTTTTCTGTTTGGACTCCGTTTGATATTCTGTTTCTTCGAAACACAAAAATAGGCAAAAAACAGCAATTCTGGGCTGGGCCTCCGGTTAATAGGTTAGTCCCAAAAATAAAATAAAAGTGGACAATAAAGCCCAATATAGTCCAAAACAGTAGATAATATAGCATGGAGCAATCAAAAATTATAGATACGTTGGAGACGTATCAGGCATCCCCAAGCTTAATTCCTGCTCGTCCTTGAGTAGGTAAATGCTAAAAAGAGAATTTTTGATGCGGAGTGCTACTTGGCATAATTTCAATGCAAGATTTCTTAATTGTGGTATGAATATTCAGATTAGAAAGATTCAAGACTAAAGTTCATATTGACATAAAGAATAATAACACTTCAAGCAAACTAACAAAGCAATTATGTTTTCTCAAAGTAACATGGCCAAAGAAAGTTCATCCCTACAAAATCATATAGTTTAGTCATGCTCCATTTTCGTCACACAAGAATGCTCTCATCATGCACAACCCTGATGACAAGCCAAGCAATTGTTTCATACCTTAATAATTTCAAACTCATAAACTTTCACGCAATACATGAGCGTGAGGCATGGATATAGCACTATGGGTGGAATAGAATATAATGATGGGGGTTGTGTGGAGAAGACAAAAAAGGAGAAAGTCTCACATCAACGAGGCTAATCAATGGGCTAGGGAGATGCCCATCGATTGATGTTAATGCGAGGAGTAGGGATTGCCATGCAACGGATGCACTAGAGCTATAAATGTATGAAAGCTCAACAAAAGAAACTAAGTGGGTGTGCATCCAACTTGCTTGCTCATGAAGACCTAGGGCACTTGAGGAGGCCCATGGTTGGAATATACAAGCCAAGTTCTATAATGAAAAATTCCCACTAGTATATGAAAGTGATAACTCAAGAGACTCTCTATATGAAGAACATGGTGCTACTTTGAAGCACAATATATGAGACTCGCTATATCATGGTGCTACTTTGAAGCACAAGTGTGGAAAAAAGGATAGTAACATTGCCCCTTTTTGTTTTTTTGGGACAATGCTCTATTGAATGATGATCATCACACTTCTATTTATCTACAACTCAAGGATTACAACTCGATACTAGAACAAAGTATGACTCTATATGAATGCCTCCGGCGGTGTACCGGGATATGCAATGAATCAAGAGTGACAAGTATGAAAAATTATGAATGGTGGCTTTGCCACAAATACTATGTCAACTACATGATCATGCTAAGCAATATGACAATGATGAATGTGTCATGATAAACTGGATGGTGGAAAGTTGCATGGCAATATATCTCGGAATGGCTATGGAAATGCCATAATAGGTAGGTATGGTGGCTGTTTTGAGGAAGATATAAGGAGGTTTATGTGTGAAAGAGCGTATCATATCACGGGGTTTGGATGCACCGGCGAAGTTTGCACCAACTCTCAATGTGAGAAAGGGCAATGCACGGTACCGTAGAGGCTAGCAATGATGGAAGGGTGAGAGTGCGTATAATCCATGGACTCAACATTAGTCATAAAGAACTTATATACTTATTGCAAAAATCTACAAGTCATCAAAAACCAAAGATTGGTAGGAAAAGACCATCGCTCGTCCCCGACCGCCACTCATAAGGAGGACAATCAAATAACACCTCATGTTTCAAATTTGTTGCATAATGTTAATCATACGTGCATGCTACGGGACTTGCAAACTTTAACTCAAGCACTTCTCAAATTCACAATTACTCTACTAGCATGACTTTGATATTACTACCTCCATATCTCAAAACAATTATCAATCATCCAACTTTTCTTAGTATTCAACGCACTCAAAAGAAAGTTTCACAAATCTTGAATACCAAGCAAGTTATTATTAAGAAAATTACCATGCTATTACGACTCTCAAAATAATTTAAGTGAAGCATGAGAGATCATAGTTTCTTTAAAACAAACCACCACCGTGCTCTAAAAGGTCTAAGTGAAGCACATAGAGCAAAATTTCAATGCTCAAAAGATATAAGTGAAGCACGTAGAGCAAAACTACATAGCTCAAAAGATATAAGTGAAGCACATATAGTATTCTATCAAATTCTTAATTCATAGATGACTCTCTCAAAAGGTGTGTACAGCAAGGATGATTGTGGCACACTAACAAACAAAGACCCAAATAATACAAGACGCTCCAAGCAAAACACATATCATGTTGGTGAATAAAAATATAGCTCCAAGTAAATTACCGATGGAAGTGGACGAAAGAGGGGATGCCTTCCGGGGCATCCCCAAGCTTTGACTTTTTGGTGTCCTTGGATTATCTTGGGGGTGCCATGGGCATCCCCAAGCTTAGGCTCTTGCCACTCCTTGTTCCATAATCCATCAAAAGAACTCACCCAAAAATTGAAAACTTCACAACACAAAACTCAATAGAAATCTCGTGAGCTCCGTTAGAGAAAGAAAACATAAAGCCACTTCCAGGTACTGTAATGAACTCATTCTTTATTTATTTTGGTGTTAAACCTACTGTATTCCAACTTATCTATTGATTATAAACTATTTTACTAACCATAGATTAATCAAAATAAGCAAACAACACACGAAAAACAGAATCTGTCAAAAACAGAACAGTCTGTAGTAATCTGTAACTAACGCAAACTTCTGGAACTCCAAAACATCTACCAAAATTAGACGACCTAGATAATTTGTTTATTGATCAGAAGCAATTGGAATCAGTATTTTATCACGTTCTTATGCTTTTTAGTAATTCTGGCACTGAACGCAAAGTTTCTGGAAATTACAGCAAGATCAAATAACTATCATCCAAGAAGATCCAATAGGTCTAGCTTGGCACAAACTCTAATTAGAACACAAAACCACATCCAAACAGAGGGTAGATGGGTTATTTATTCCCTAACAGAAGAAAAACACAAAAAACAAAAAATAAAATTGGGTTGCCTCCCAATAAGCGCTATCGTTTAACGCCAATAGCTAGGCATAAAAGCGAGGATATATCTAGGTATTGCCATCTTTGGAAGGCAATACATAAGTGGCTCTCATGATGGTTTCATATGGAAATTTTATTTTCTTTCTTGGGAAGTGTTCCATGCCCTTTTTTAATGGAAATTGGAATCTAATATTCCCTTCCTTCATATCAATAATCGCACCAACCGTTCTAAGGAAAGGTCTACCAAGAATAGTAGGGCAAGAAGGATTGCAATCTATATCAAGAACAATGAAATCTACGGGCACATAATTCCTATTTGCAACAATAAGAACATCGTTAATCCTTCCCATAGGTTTCTTAATAGTAGAATCCACGAGATGTATGTTTAAAGAGCAATCATCAAGATTGCGGAAATCTAGCAAATCACACAAAGTTTTGGGGATAGTGGAGACACTAGCACCCAAATCACACAAAGCATAAAACTCATGATCTTTAATTTTACTTTTGATAGTTGGTTCCCACTCATCATAGAGTTTTCTAGGGATAGAGACTTTCAACTCAAGTTTTTCTTCATAAGATTGCATCAAGGCATCAACAATATGTTCGGTGAAGGCTTTCTTTTGACTATAAGCATGCGGAGAATTTAGCACGGATTGCAACAAGGAAATACAATCAATCAAAAAGCAACTTTCATAATTAAATTCCTTGAAATCCAATATAGTGGGTTTAGCAACATCTAAATTTTTATTTCTTTCAATCCCACTTTCATCAATTTCATCATAAAGATCTAAATACTCCGAATTTTTGGAACGCCTTCTAGGTAAAGGAAGATCATATTCAGTTTCATCAAGATTCATATTGCAAAACAAAGATTTGATAGGGGACACATCAATAACTTTTAGATCTTCATCTTGATTTTCATAGGTATTGGAAGAACACGCTTTAATAAAGGCATCTTTTGAAGCACGCATCCTAGCGGTTCTTTCCTTGCACTCATCAATGGAAATTCTCATAGCTTTGAGAGACTCATTGATATCATGCTTAGGAGGAATAGATCTAAGGTTCAAAGAATCAATCTCAAGAGAAATTCTATCAACGTTCCTAGCCAAATCATCAACTTTAAGCACTTTCTCTTCAAGCAAAGCATTAAAATTCTTTTGAGAATTCATAAACTCTTTAACACTGTTCTCAAATTCAGAGGGCATCTTATTATAATTTCCATAGGAGTTGTTGTAGGAATTTCCATAATTATTAGAAGGATTACTAGGATATGGCCTAGGATTAAAATTCCCTCTATAAGCGTTGTTACCAAAATTATTCCTACCAACAAAATTCACATCCATAGATTCATTGTTATTCTCAATCAATGTAGACAAAGGCATATCATTAGGATCAGAAGAAACATTCTTAGTAGCAAATAATTTCATAAGTTCATCCATCTTTGCACTCAAAACATTGATTTCTTCTATCGCATGCACTTTTTATTAGAAGATCTTTCAGTATGCCATTGAGAATAATTAACCATAATATTATCTAGGAGTTTAGTAGCATCTCCTAAAGTGATTTCCATAAAAGTGCCTCCCGCGGCCGAATCTAAAAGATTTCTAGAAGCAAAATTCAATCCGGCATAAAAAATTTGTATACTCATCCACAAATTTAAACCATGAGTAGGGCAATTACGTATCATTAATTTCATTCTCTCCCAAGCTTGTGCAACATGTCATGATCAAGATGCTTAAAATTTATAATATCGTTTCTAAGAGAGATGATCTTAGCGGGAGGGAAATACTTAGAGATAAAAGCATCTTTGCACTTGTTCCAAGAATCAATACTATATTTAGGCAAAGACGAAAACCAAGCTTTAGCACGATCTCTAAGCGAAAAAGGAAATAGCTTCAATTTAACAACATCATTATCGACATCTTTTTTCTTTTGCATATCACATAAATCAACGAAGCTATTCAGATGAGTAGCGGCATCTTCACTAGGAAGGCCGGCGAATCGATCTTTCATAACAAGATTCAACAAAGCAGTATTGATTTCACAAGATTCAGTATTGGCAAGAGGAGCAATCGGAGTGCTAAGAAAATCATTATTATTGGTATTGGTGAAGTCACACATTTTGGTAGTATCTTGAGCCATCGCGACAACAAGCAATCCAACACACGAGCAAACAAAAGACAAGCGAGAAAAAGGCAAATGGAGAAGGAGAAGGGGAAGGAGAAAGAGAGGGCGAATAAAACGGCAAGGGTGAAGTGGGGGAGAGGAAAACGAGAGGCAAATGGCAACTAATGTAATGCGAGAGATAGGGATTGTGATGGGTACTTGGTATGTTGACTTTTTGTGTAGACTCCCCGGCATCGGCGCCAGAAATTCTTCTTGCTACCTCTTGAGCTTGCGTTGGTTTTCCCCGAAGAGGAAAGGATGATTGTCGGTGTCAAAACCGGCGGATCTCGGGTAGGGGGTCCCGAACTGTGCGTCTAGGCCTGATGGTAACAGGAGGCAGGGGACACAATGTTTTACCCAGGTTCGGGCCCTCTTGATGGAGGTAAAACCCTACGTCCTGCTTGATTGATATTGATGGTATGGGTAGTACAAGAGTAGATCTACCACGAGATCAAAGAGGCTAAAACCTAGAAGCTAGCCTATGGTATGATTGTTGTCCGTCCTACAGACTAAAACCCTTTGGTTTATATAGACACCGGAGAGGGCTAGGGTTACACAGAGTCGGTTACAATGGTAGGAGATCTACATATCCGTATCGCCAAGCTTGCCTTCCACGCCAAGGAAAGTCCCTTTCGGACACATGACGAAAGGTTCAATCTTGTATCTTCATAGTCCAGGAGTCCGGCCGAAGGTATAGTCCGGCTATCCGGACACCCCCTAATCCAGGACTCCCTCAGTAGCCCCTGAAACAGGCTTCAATGACGACGAGTCTGGCGCGCAGATTGTCTTCGGCATTGCAAGGCAGGTTCCTCCTCCAAGTACTTCATAGAATATTTTGAACACAAAGGTAGTGTCCGTCTCTGCAAAATAAGTTTCCACATATTGCCATAGAGAGAATAATACTTACACAATCTAATCTGCTGGCGTATTCCGTAGCGTGAAATCACACCACGGCCAAGTCTTTATTCGAATCCGTTTTACTGTCCCACCTCAACGCGTTTAGCGAGGCGGTTTCCTTGGCACGTCTTGTCAAAGCAGAGATCGTGTCCCCTTATTCCGGGAATCTTAGCAATACGGGCGTGGATAACCCAACCGCGCCATTGATTACGGTGCTCGGGAGATAAGCGAGTTTTACCAGGCTGGTGGGGACGCATAGTCGCGTCCACCGATATAAAGTGATAAGGATCCACCTTTTCATCCACGCCTTCTTCCTCCTTTGCCTATCCATTTCCGCGCACTCGAGCTCCAGCGCCCAAGTCCGTACACCCCACCTCAACCTTCTCCAGCCATGTCCGGAGCGGGAGGCAAGTGGATGGTCTCCTCCGTCACGGAGGGACACATCAAAAAACTGAGGAAGGTCGGATACTTTTCTAATGACATTGCACACCGGCTTCCCGAAGAGGGGCAGCTCATCCCCACCCCTAGGACCCATGAGAGGGTGGTGTTCCTCCCCCATTTCCTCCACGGATTGGGCTTCCCTCTCCACCCATTTGTCCGGGGGCTCATGTTCTACTATGGCCTGGATTTCCACGATCTGGCCCCGAACTTTGTCCTCAATATCTCGGCGTTTATCGTCGTGTGCGAGGCTTTCTTCTGCATCCGCCCCCATTTCGGCCAATGGCTCAAGACTTTCAATGTCAAGCCGAAAGTGGTGCGCGGCACCCAGGCGGAGTGCGGAGGTGCCATGGTGGGCAAGATGCCCAACATCCTATGGCTCGAGGGCTCCTTTGTGGAGTCCCTAAACAGGTGGCAATCGGGGTGTTTTTACATCACTGGGGCGCGCGACCCTGAATGGGTCGCAGCCCCCGAGTTCCGATCCGGACCCCCTACGCGGCTCACCTCCTGGAAAGAGACGGGCCTGTCGTGGGGTAAAGAAGGAGAGCTGACCGGACTCCAAACATGCGTCCAAACCCTGGTGGACAAGAAGCTCAAACTTGTCAACGTAGTCCAGGCTATGCTCATCCACCGGATCCTCCTGTGTCACCAACGGGCTTTCAACCTGTGGGAGTTCGACCCGGCACAACACCGAACTCTGAGCAGGCTCTTCGACACGACGTACGAAGATGCCTGGAAGGTGCTTTTCAAGGGCGCCGAGGCCCCCACATCCGCTACCGAGGAGCGCGGATTCAGCATGCAGCGTCACGCTCGTGCGGTGAGCTGTTTTTACCTTTTACAGGGTATTAGTTTTTCATAGTTTGACTCCGTGCAGGATCTAAGCTCCCTTACCTTTGACAGGATTGGCAGGAGACGTCCGGACAAATCAACTGTCCGGCTCCTTTGCCCGAAGGCCAAGCGGACGCTCGCTTGGTGAAGCTGCTGGTTCTGGCACCCTATGTGGTGCCGGAGAAGAAGGCCAAGAAGAAGGCCACGGGGACTCGGAAGAGTGCCCGGCGCCTGGAGGTGTCAGTTTCATCATCCAACGACTCCAAGACGAACTGCTCCCGTGAAGACGAGGAGGAGGAAGAAGAGACCTCTCCCCCTCCAGCGGGGGAAGGGAAGAAAGGGAAGGCCGCCCCAACTGGGGAGGCCGAAGGGTCCAAGAAGGGGAAAACCCTTCCTCTGAACTACTCCACCAATGTCGACAACGACGAAGAGGAGTGGACACTCAGGGCCAAGCCCCTAGCAAAATCGTAAGTATCCGAATACCAGAGTGATTCATAGTATTCCTCCATTGCATAGCATTTACTTAAATCGAACATGTTTATGCAGTCCACCCAAAGACCGGCTCGACGTGTCGTCGAGCGGTTCCCTGGATTCGTCGGATGTGAATTCACTTCCGACGACTACCTTCCCCACCCTACGGACGACGCCGAGGTGGCGTCCCAACAGGTTCCAAGCCAGGAGGAGGTGGTCCTGGAGGTGCCGCAAGGCAACCTCCCGGACTCCAGGCATAAAGGGGATAGAACCCCCAAGGGCTCCAAGTCCGGCCTTGAGCCGGACACCGCGCCGGAACCTTCAACGGTTCCAAACTCCGGTAGGCAGCCTCCTTCCAAGAGGAGCAAGCCTACTGAGCCGGCGACCTCCGTCCAACCGGAGGCACCGGACAATTTGCTGGAGGTGCTTAACGCCGCCTCCATCGACGAGGAGCACCGCACTATTATGAGTGCGGTGATCCAGAAGGTTCAGTCTGCCAAGAGCGGACTGACTGAAGCCTGTGCCAGCCTTCTAACAGACTTTGAGGTAAGTGAAGAATATGTAAAAATATTACCGCATAGACAGTAGCCCCTGATGCTCTGTTCGGCATTCGGAAAGAAAAGCCAAATAGAGGATCTAATAACATTCGCAGGAGTCTAACATAATCAAGTCAATATGCATATGCAGGCTTCGCTGCTGGCCTCCACTACACTGACTACGGAGGTGGATACGCTGAAGCAAAACCTTGCGCTGTCCGAGAACGAGCTCGACCATGCCAAGAGGCAACTCGAGGAGAAGGAAGGTAAGTAATACCTTGCGCAAGTATATAGAGAAGATGTGGTTGCGAAAAATGACAGGATCAATGTGCTGTTATAGGGGCCACGACCGAGGTGGCAACCCTTAAGAAAGCGCTGTCCGAGGCCGAAAACAGAGCGGCCGCGAAGCGCAAGGAGAGAGGGAAGCAGGAGGCGCGGGTGGAGGAGGTGCAGAAAGAGCTCCAGGCTCTCGTGGAAAAACACGAGAGTTTGGAGCTTGACTCAAAGACGCAAGCGTCTGAGCTTGCGGCAGCCCTCGAAAGCGCGAAGTCTGCCAAGGCCGAAGCCCAGAAAGCCCTCCAAGAAATTGAAGCGATGAAGAAGATATCGGCGGGTAAGGCATTCATTATGCAAAGCAAGCACGTGAAAGTGAACTACTTGTTACTTACCCGAGTCCGGAGCTCTCTAGCCGCATTCGCAGATTTGCCCCACAGTGCGTCTGATGCCGCCGCCTACTATCGAGCCGAGGAGTGGAGCTCGACGGAGAAGGTGTTCTGGTCTCAGTATGCTGAGGCCGGACACCTGGTGCCTTTGAGTGACCAGCTGAAGCAAATGGCCGAGCTCCACAAGGTGGCCGAACAGGCCATAAAGGGCCTCATAGATCGTCTTAGGCCTGGAGAGGCTCTGCCTGGGAGCTACATCGGGCTGGTGAGGCGGCTGGTGGATGCCTGTCCACGGCTTGAAGTAATCAAGCGCTCCGTCTGCATCGAAGGTGCCCGTAGGGCGCTTGCCCGTGCTAAAGTGCACTGGGGCAAGATGGATGCGGAGAAGCTGGTGAAGGACGGGCCGCCACCGGGCAAGGAGCATCGCATCCCGGAAGCATATTATGAGGGCGTCCTGAAGGTTGCCCGCCTTATAGCGGATGAATGCTCCAAAGATGTAATTTTTGAGTAAACTCGCATTTGTGATCCTGTACGCTGAAAACTTGTTCATATGCGCTAAGCAATGCTTTTGAATTTAAAATATTACCTTCTGTGCGGCCGTTTATCAAATTTGAGAGATGGTGAGTCGTCGGCTTCTGCCCCCATGCCATGAGTGCTGGGGTGTTCGGGATAAACATGAGCGCTCTTTTTCCCATTCTTGGATCAACACAACGAACAAGGCAATCGGACTATAATGCTTGAACACTCTCACTTAGCCATAGAATTCTATAATTTTAAATTTTGGTGAAGCCCCTAGTGTTCGGAAGACCGAGTTCGGGGCACTATCCACACCTAGGCCAAACAAAGCCGACTCCTCGCTCTAAGCGGCATAAGTCTTTAGGGACTCGAAAACCTATCGAACAGCGACCAGCTCTCGCCTCATCATGACGGTCAGTTTTAGCTTTCTCTATTGAGGTGCTCAGGCCAGCTCAACTAGGGCACAATCACAGTAGTTCTCCTTGTGCTACCTTAGCCGATATGACGGAACGTAAGGTACCAAAACATAGGAGCCGGGCAAACCCAACTATTGACCCAAGACATGATTCGGAGCCGATGCATATAATGCTATATGTTCGGGGTGCCGCACTTGTGAAAGTGTTCGGACTTCTCACACCGTATTGTGGGGTACTTAAGCCCCTGGCGTGTTGGCCGTACCAAAGTGTAGGGCTACAACATGTCATTAATGAACATATATTCGTAAAAAAAGAGTAATGCAATAATAGAAGGAAGCTATGCATTGTTTATTTAAAAAAGCTGAGATCAAAGCAGAACGATACAAATAGTGCGATGAGCAAAAAATAGGACTATGTAACGTGTCCTTTCCAGGGCGAGCTGCGGAATGGTATGTGAAACAGGTATAATGCTCATTATAGAGACCACCTTAGAGTTCCATAGTGCGGCGTAGCTTTCTGCTTCCCTGGTTGTATCGTTTGTGCGGCAATTGTACTGCCGGACAAGCCTTCCGAAGAATGGAGTCCTGAAAATAGGAGAAAATTAAGAAATCGGCAGCCCCTAGTGAGGTTTAAGCCGCGTTTCGGGCGTGCCGTGATGGTGCCCCTCCCCCTGTGCCCATGGTATTTCCAGAGCGTAGTTATGTACGCGCAACACTGGTTTCGCAAGTTCGCAAGGGCTGGGGTTGGGGCCGCATTGCTACGCTTGCTCGGAACGTGCCAGGCGGTCTTGTTGTAGGTTACTCCGGGCACGCTTGACGGTGTCCAGACGTTTAATGGCCGGACTGGAGAATTGCCTTGAGAGGCTGCTTTGTACTTCCGCTGCGATAGCCGCCGTATGCTCCTCCATTCGAAGAGAGCGTTCGTGTTTCCATTGACCGTGATGACTCCTCGAGGGCCTGGCATCTTGAGCTTGAGGTATGCGTTGTGCGGCACCGCATTGAACTTAGCAAATGCGGTTCGCCCGAGCAGTGCGTGATAGCCACTGCGGAACAGGACTATGTCGAAGATTATCTCCTCGCTTCGGAAATTATCCGGAGATCCGAAGACCACTTCAAGTGTAACTGAGCCTGTACAGTTAGCCTCTACACCTGGTATGACGGCTTTAAAGGTCGTTTTAGTGGGTTTAATCCTCGAGGGATCGATGCCCATTTTCCGCACTGTATCCTGGTAAAGCATGTTCTGGCTGTTTCCGCCGTCCATAAGGACTCTAGTGAGGTGCAATCCGTCAATAATTGGGTCTAGGACCAATGCGGCGAATCTGGCAGGAAGACCAATGCGGATGCTAGTGGGGTGGTCCCTTCGATGAAAAGTGATCGGGCAGGAAGACCATGGGTTGAACTTTGGGGCAACTGGCTCCATCGCGTATACGTCCCTTAGCGCACGCTCCCGCTCCCTCTTGGGGATGTGGGTTGCGTATATCATGTTCACCGTCCGCACTTGTGGGGGAAAACCTTTCTGTCCACTGTTGTTCGGCGGCCGGGGACTCAATGTTTTACCCAGGTTCGGGCCCTCTTGATGGAGGTAAAACCCTACGTCCTGCTTGATTGATATTGATGATATGGGTAGTACAAGAGTAGATCTACCACGAGATCAAAGAGGCTAAACCCTAGAAGCTAGCCTATGGTATGATTGTTGTCCGTCCTACGGACTAAAACCCTTCGGTTTATATAGACACCGGAGAGGGCTAGGGTTACAATGGTAGGAGATCTACATATCCGTATCGCCAAGCTTGCCTTCCACGCCAAGGAAAGTCCCTTCCGGACACGGGACGAAGTCTTCAATCTTGTATCTTCATAGTCCAGGAGTCCGGCCGAAGGTATAGTCCGGCTATCCGGACACCCCCTAATCCAGGACTCCCTCAATGATGCAGCAGAGTAGCGTAAGTATTTCCCTCAGTTTTTGAGAACCAAGGCATCAATCCAATAGGAGGCCACGCGCAAGTCCCTCGTACCTACACAACACAAAGAGCTCAACGCAACCAACGCGATTAGGGGTTGTCAATCCCTTCACGGTCACTTACGGAAGTGAGATCCGATAGATAATATTTTTGGTATTTTTAATATAAAGATGCAAAGTGAAAAGTAAAAGGCAAAGTAAAAACAAAGCAAGATTAAAGTGATGGAGATTGATATGATGAGAATAGACCCGGGGGCCATAGGTTTCACTAGTGGCTTCTCTCAAGAGCATAAGTTTTCTACGGTGGGTGAACAAATTACTGTTGAGCAATTAACATAATTGAGCATAGTTATGAGAATATCTAGGCATGATCATGTATATAGGCATCACATCCGTGACAAGTAGATCGAAACGATTTTGCATCTACTACTATTACTCCACTCATCGACCGCTATCCAGCATGCATCTAGAGTATTAAGTTAAAAACAGAGTAACACTTTAAGCAAGATGACATGATGTAGAGAGATAAATTCATGCAATATGAAATAAACCCCATCTTGTTATCCTCGATGGCAACGATACAATACGTGTCTTGCTGCCCCTTCTGTCACTGGGAAAGAACACCGCAAGATCGAACCCAAAGGTAAGCACTTCTCCCATGGCAAGAACTCCCAATCTAGTTGGCCAAACCAAACGGATAATTCGAAGAGACTTGCAAAGATAACCAATCATACATAAAAGAATTCAGAGAAGATTCAAATATTGTTCATAGATAGACTTGATCATAAACCCACAATTCATCGGTCTCAACAAACACACCGCAAAAGAAGAAGATTACATCGAATAAATCTCCACAAGAGAGGGGGAGAACATTGTATTGAGATCCAAAAAGAGAGAAGGAGCCATCTAGCTAATAACTATGGACCCGAAGGTCTCAGGTAAACTACTCACACTTCATCGGAGGGGCTATGATGATGTAGAAGCCCTCCGAGATGATGGCCCTCTCCGGCGGAGCTCCAGAACAGGCCCCAAGATGGGATCTCGTGGATACAGAAAGTTGCGGTGGTGGAATTAGGTTTTTGGCTCCTCTTTTGATCGTTTGGGGGTACATGGGTATATGTAGGAGGAGGGAGTACGTCAGTGGAGCACCAAGGGGCCCACGAGGTAGGGGGCGTGCCCTGTAGGGGGGGGGGGCGCCCCCTACCCGCGTGACCTCCTCGGGTACTTCTTGGAGTAGGGTCCAAGTCTCCTGGGTCTTATCCGAGAAGAAAATCACGTTCCAAAAAGGATTTTTCTGTTTGGACTCCGTTTGATATTCTGTTTCTTCGAAACACTGAAATAGGCAAAAAACAGCAATTCTGGGCTGGGCCTCCGGTTAATAGGTTTGTCCCAAAAATAATATAAAAGTGGAAAATAAATCCCAATATAGTCCAAAACCGTAGATAATATAGCATGGAGCAATCAAAAATTATAGATACGTTGGAGACGTATCAGGTACCGGTATTTGCATGGTGCGAGGACAGTGGATACATAGTATACCGACTTCTGAAGCAGGAATTTGTGTCCGTCCTACTCTCGATCAACGACGAGCACGGCACTCAACTCCTGGTGTGTTGCCGATATGTATAATAACATGGGTTCGCCGACGTTCAGCGCGGCCTGGATTGGGTTGCTCGCAAGGAGGGTTTATATTTCTTCCAGTACGGCTGTTGCCGCATCCGTCACTCGAAGTGATCGGTGCGCTGGAGGAGGCGATACAGTCGCAATGCTTTTTCTCCCAATCTGGAGATAAAGTGGCTTAGAGCTGCCACGCACCCTGTGAGTTTTTGGACCTGTTTAAGGCCCGTTGGCGTAGCCAATTGTGACAAAGCTCGGATTTTGGCTGGATTTGCTTCAATTCGTCTTTTGTGAACGATGAAGCCCAACAGCTTTCCAGCAGGGATGCCGAAAACACACTTTTCCAGATTGAGCTTGATGTCATATGCACGGAGGTTGTCGAATGTGAGACGTAAATCGTCTATTAGTGAATTGATGTGCCTAGTTTTGATGACGACGTCGTTCACGTATGCTTCAACTGTCTTGCCGATCTGTTTCTCCAGGCATGTTTGAATCATGCATTGGTAGGTGGACCCGGTGTTTTTGAGCCCGAAGGGCATGGTGTTTAAGAAGAATGGCCCATATGGGGTAATGAATGCCGTTGCGGCTTGATCAGACTCCTTCATTTTGATTTGATGGTATCCGGAATATGCATCGAGGAAGCATAGTGAGTCGTGTCCTGCGGTGGCATCAATGATCTGGTCGATGCGGGGGAGGGGAAGGGATCTTTAGGGCAGACCTTATTGAGGTCTTTGAAATCGACGCACATGCGCCATGATTTATCCTTCTTTAGCACCATCACCAAGTTTGCTAGCCAACACGGGTGTTTTATTTCTCTAATGAATCCGGCCTCGATTATCTTGGCTAGCTCCTCCCCCGTAGCTTGACGTTTGGGTTCGGAAAAGCTCCGTAGTGTTTTCTTGACCGGTTTATATCCCTTCAATATATTAAGGCTGTGTTCCACCAATCTGCGTGGGATTCCTAGCATATCCCTGGGGTGCCAGGCGAATATATCCCAGTGCTTGCGTAGAAACTCTCGTAGCGCGGCGTCTACCGTTGGGTCTAGTTGTGCCCTGATAGATGCTATCTTCTTGGGGTCCGTTGGATGGACTTGGAATTTGACTATTTCTTCTGCTGGTTTGAAGGATGTGGATTTGGGTCATTTGTCCAGGATTACATCGTCCCTATCCACCATGGAGCGTAATGCAGTTAATTCTTCGGCTGCTAGGGCTTCAGATAATGCCTCAAGGGCCAGGGATGCGGTTTTATTTTCAGCGCGGAGTGCTATGTCCGGATCACTGGCGAGAGTGATTATGCCGTTGGGCCCGGGCATCTTGAGCTTCATATACCCGTAGTGAGGTATAGCTTGGAAGCGTGTAAATGCATCTCGCCCCAATAGGGCGTGATATATAACAGTTCCAAGTTAGAGCAAGCACATGTGATGGTGGAGTAGGGGAGATGTGCTCATTATGTACACGTATGTTCTAGAAACAGGAACACGTGTCATATTCACAGGCACTAAGTGTAAAGTAAGCAGATGCAATTCAACAAAGTTAGAAGCAATGCAAGCTAGACATCATACACACCATGCAACCACATATAATAGTGCCAAGTTAGAGCAAGCACCTGTGATGGTGCAGTAGGGGAGAAGTGCTCATCATGTACACGTATTTACTAGGAACAGGAACACGTGTCATATTCACAGGCATTATGTGTAAAGTAAGCAGATGCAATTCAATAACGTTAGAAGCAATACAAGCTAGCCATCATACGCAACATGCAACCACATATAATAGTGCCAAGTTAGAGCAAGCACCTGTGATGGTGGAGTAGGGGAGATGTGCCCATCATCTACACAACTACGTTGACTGTCTAGCCTTGCATTGTCTTGCGAATCTTGTTGGGAGGATGGCGGAGTAGAATTTGTAGAGAACCTCTGTTTCAGTTGCTCGGAAGGACCACCATCATCCAATGCCTTGCCAATTTCCTTCAGCTTTATTGATTTTGCATTGTGAGGTCAAACCCACAAGAATAAGGAATATAGTTCGCTCTTCAGAACTCATTCATGCATGATACTGACGAACACTACTCTGATGAAAAGCAAAGTCATGATTCGAGGATGGAATATGTACGAAAAAATGGACGACTTGACATATTCACACCTATGATGTGGTAACTAAGCAGAAGGCACTTCAACAAATTAGAAGCACTGCAAACTAGACACCATATGAAAGGTGCAATCAATATCACTCTGCCAAGTTAAAACTGTCTCGTCATAGGTGGCGTTCATCAAACTAGAAGCAATACATGCTATAAATCATATTCAAGACGCAAACCAATATCACACTGCCAACTTAAAGGTGTTCCATCATAAGTGACTGATGCAGGATACACAAGAAGAGTAGTTTCATGTAAGAACATGGTGTGATAAACAGATATAGTATGTACCAAAAACAGTAAAGCGTGTCATATTCACATGTATCATGTGTAAGCTAAGCAAATGCAGTTTACACAAACTAGGAGCAATACAAGCTAGACACCATATGCAACATGCAACCAGATATCACACTGCCAACTTAGAGCAAGCACCTTGGATGGTGGAGTAGGGGAGCGGAGACTTGGACCTTGTAATGCACTATCAGTACAAGCAGAATCGGTACAGATGTTTCGTTTACGTTGCTGCAGAGGACCACCATCATCGCCTTCCTTCCTCTTTCTTGATTTTGCCTTGTAAAGTCAAACCCACAAGAAAAAGGAATAAAATTTGCTCTTCAGAACTCATTGATGCATGATACTGACGAACACTTCTCTGATGAAAGGCAAAGTCATCATACGAGGATGGAATATGTACGAAAAAATGGACGGCTTGACATATTCACACCTATGATGTGGTAACTAAGCAGAAGGCACTTCAACAATTTAGAAGCACTGGAAACTAGACACCATATGAAAGGTGCAATCAATATCACTCTGCCAAGTTAAAATTGTCTCGTCATAGGTGGCGTTCATCAAACTAGAAGCAATACATGCTAGAAATCATATTCAAGATGCAAACCAATATCACACTGCCAACTTAAAGGTGTTCCATCATAAGTGACTGACGCAAGATACACAAGAAGAGTAGTTTCATGTAAGAACATGGTGTGATAGACAGATATAGTATGCACCAAAAACGAGAAAGCGTGTCATATTCACATGTATCATGTGTAAGCTAAGCTGATGCACTTTACACTAATTAGGAGCAATACAAGCTAGACACCATATGCAACATGCAACCAGATATCACACTGCCAAGTTAGAGGAAGCACCAAGAATGGTGGAGTAGGGGAGCGGAGACTTGGACCTTGTGATGCACTATCAGTACAAGGAGAATCGGTACAGATGCTCCGTTTACGTTGCTGCAGAGGACCAGCATCATCGCCTTCCTTACTCTTTTCCTTCCTCTTTCTTGATTTTGCCTTGTCAAGTCAAACCCATAAGAAAAAGGAATAAAATTTGCTCTTCATGACTCATTGATGCATGATACTGACGAACACTACTTTCATGTAAGGCAGCCGCATGATAGGAGGATGGAATATGTATGAAAAACAGGACGGCGAGACATATTGACATGTGTGATGTATAAACACTACTAGGGAAAAGGCTAGCAGCAGCGCGGGTTTTTAGGCTATCAGCAGCGCGGACAGCCGCGCTACCAATAAGGCGCTACAACTAACTGTTACTAGTAGCATGGGCTAAACCCGCGCTACTACTAAATGATTAGTAGTAGCGCGGGTGCACATGCGCTACTACTAAGCTAACACCCACGCTACTACTAACCTAACTACTAACCTAACTACTAGTAGCGCTCACTTTTAACCCACGCTACTACTAACAATTTAGGAATTAAAAAAATAAAAGTTAGATGTGGTATTCATGAATGGTAATACGTCCATTGCAAAGCAAACCAACATCACAGAACCATCTTAGGATTCCATTTAACATCAGACACACAACCATCATCGAAGTACCTCCCCTAGTGGTCCACCACCAACCTAAACAAATCACTTCTCTAGATGTATCTACCAAGGCTTGGAGTTCAGACGCTAATGTACCCGAATCCTGCTTCCCCCGGACGATGGCGTCGAGGACCTCCACCTCGAAGACCTCCGGTGTCAAAATCACTTGGATGTTCATCTGTTCGACATGGCCACCGTGCTTCACAGCAAAGTCCGCCTCCAAGTGGTTGAAGAGCACAACGCCCACCGGGCCACGCTAGTCAGCGTCGATCACCCCTGCGCCCACGTCGGGAAAGTGAAAACTTGTTAGTAGGCAAATTGCATAAGTTAAACTAGATAGTATATTACAATTCACAAGGCCCATTAAGTTTAGATTCCTTATCATCTAGCAATTTAAAGGTGCTCATGCCGAATATATATATATGCTTAATTCCTCACTTCTTATTCAAACTAAATATATAGATTTGGCAAATGCATAGAAAAACATAAAGTCCAAAAGAAACATAGAAATGCATATGTGAACTAAATTACTTTGTGTGTTAGCAGATATCTTGTTAGGTTATTCACTATATATAGTACCACATCAGGCAGGGTGATGTGTTTACTTCGCGCCGCAATGTTTGGCACCAACTTCAGTCTTGGAAGACAAAAATAATACATTGCTGGGCGGGACAAGGCTAAGAAAAATACAGAAATTTGTAGTTACTAAATCATTAGCATTAATCTGTGCCTTCTGTCTTGGGGGTCATGTGTCAACTGATTTCAAGTATGTTCTTGCAAGCTACAAAGATGTTAAGAATTACTTGCAATCTGGTTTTTGCAAGCCACAAAGTTGTTTAGAATTACTACTTATCTAGTAGTACAAATGTTGAAAACAGATTATGAACTAGTCCAGACTCTACATACACGTACATGATGAGAATTGAAGCATTCACTCTCCCAGGCTGTTTAGGATCATCAACCTAGTGGATGTCGTCCGGTAATAGAGGAAGTGCATCCCATATAAGGCACCCAACAAAAAGCTAAGTGACGGCTATTGTTTTCTCAGGCAGGGTGTACAAATTTAACAAAAATGAAAGTGCACTAGCACTATAGAGTCCGATATATCCAGTTGCTAGGGCAAGTGTGGGAGTCCTGGATTAGGGGCACTATAGACTCCGGACTATCTCCATTGGCCGGACTGTTAGACTATGAAGATACAAGGTTGAAGACTTCGTCTCGTGTCCGGATGGGACTCTACTTGGCGTGGAAGGCAAGCTAGGAAATACGGATATGGATATCTCCTCCTTCGTAACCGACCTTGTGTAACCCTAACCCTCTCCGGTGTCCATAGGAAACAACAACTACAACATATAGTCATACCATAGGCTAGCTTCTAGGGTTTAGCCTCTCTGATCTCCTGGTAGATCTACTCTTGTACTACCCATATCATCAATATTAATCAAGCAGGACGTAGGGTTTTACCTCCATCAAGAGGGCCCGAACCTGGGTAAAACATTGTGTCCCCTGCCTCCTGTTACCATCCGGCCTAGACGCACAGTTCGGGACCCCCTACCCGAGATCCGCCGGTTTTGACACCGACAGCAAGTACTAAGGTCTAAGACAATATGCTACTAAATGATTGATTTTGCTGTTGCTCATGGACATAGACATGAGCAAGCACATGGCAGGACCATGAACCTATAAAAAGCATCAATTGTTTTCAGCTCCATGGCAACATGTCCAGTGGAAATCAAGATACTACCCACTTGCACAACTGAATCTACCATGCGCATGCGGGAGGCTACACCTTCCTCAAAAAACAAGTAAATAAGAGCATCATGGTTTCCTCACCCAAATACATTGACCCACTCGCCATCTGCCTTCCCTTCGCTGGCTGGAGCCATCGGCTCCGTCCTGGCAGCCTCCGTCGCCGGGGTCATAGAGAATAGAATGGTCCATGGCTCTGCATGAACATCGAACATATCTTTGATAGAATTACATATGAATAAAGCATCACTCCTGACAATTTCATCAAGAAAAGGGAAGTTAGCTAACTTATAGGGGAAACAAAACATCAAGATTCTAACTGAACAAAAGGAAACCTAGTCCAACAGCGCATTTTTTAAGAACAGGAGGATGACCCCCGTCCAACGGCGCATAGGCCTAGTGGAATTTTATTCAAGGACCAGACAAGAGCATCTTTCAGTTTACTACAATATGTAATTTAAATAGCACAAAGCAAACAACTATAAAATGACAAGTGAACTATGATCCAATATTGTGCAGAATATTAAAATGAAGGTGGATTTTTTCATATTCAAGTTTTTCTTAATAGTAACTTAAAAAATAAATGAATATATGCATAAGGTGGATTTTCACATGCAACCTGTGGTAGTTTCAGTTTGTGCCGGCTTCAATTGTCACTCCAAACCTCTATTTCTCTTGTGGGCAACTCAAAATTGTTTACAATCTGTTATCTGCAAAAAATAAAATGGACTGAACTGAGTTAAAATAAAAACATTACATGAATAGGCCAGACATAAACCTCTATATGCTATGCCGAATTAAGATAAAATAAACACATTGCATGAACTGAGTTAAAATGGACTGAACTGAGTTAAATTGGTTATTTTCATTTATAAGTGATCTATATGCTATGGCAAGCAACAACTCATTATATGAACAGGCCGACAAGCCATGCCGCGCAATGATCTGTTCATCGCAGAGTGTAGAACCATTCACAGGGCAGCCATTCAACAGCAGATATATAGAGATTGATCCATCATCCAACACATTGATCCGCTACGAAATTACCACACGACAGTATGATGATATTCACATGAACACAACAACAGGCCTGTCATACACACACATACTACTTAATGATTCATTCAATAATAGTTCATGAACTAGTAATAAATAGTCAGCAGCTAGAGGAAGGACACCACAAATAGGTGGAATCCCAGCGAACCTAATGATTCATTCAACTCAACTCTGCTTTGAACAAAGTTGGCCTCATTTAAATAAGAAGAATTGGAGAAGCGGACTTTCAGATCTACAGTACATACATTGGGCCAAAATTAAGGTCAAATTTACCTACAAGACGGCATGTATAATAATAGTAGTAGTAATTCACCACTAAGATAGATGAGAATATGAAATGATATGGGATTGTGAGACTCGACAATGATGGGTACAGTATCAAATTTGTCCTTCCTTTGCAAGAGAGGAAGAGAAATTAGATTGGGGATCAGAAGAAGGTGGGTACGGCCGGTGGATCTGTTCATTGTTGTGGAGGAAGGAGGGCTTGTACGCTCTTGGGGTAGTCCTCTCCTGCGTGACCTCACCTCGCCTGCTGCCTCACGCAACAAGTCAGCAACGCTGCTGTGTGTGCGTCTGCGTCTGTGCAAACCAAAGCTGGCTGCGCGTGAGGGAGGGAAGGGAAGGAAAAAAGGAAAGGGAAAGGGAAGTAGATCGAGAGAGTACCTTGGCGGCCATGGCGTCATCGGCCGAACGGAGCGGAAGCAGACGGACAGATGGAGGTCCTGTCCAAGCGCGCGAGCTCGCGATTGAGGAGAAGCGGCCAGCGCCATGGAGGTGGAGCTCCAGGTCTTAGCCATCGGCCATGGATGTGGATCTCCAGGTCCAAGCCCTTGGCGGATCTCAGACTAAGAGCCTCCGCCTGACCTATTCCCTTCTCCTCGTATTCTAGTGAGGGGAGGGGCGAGGGTGGTGGTGGCGGCGGTCGTGCGGAGGCCTAGTCGGCCGGCTGCAGCGCTCGGGGCTGCATGCACTCGTGGATTGGGAGAGGAGAGGAGGTGGAAGAAGGCCGGTGGGTGGAACTTTTTTTTATAAACATGGGCAGGTGGACGGTGGAGTGGTTGGTGGGGTGGGAGCAGATGCAGGTGGTAGCGTGGGGTTTATAACCCGCGCTACTACTATCGACTTAGTAGTAGCGTGGGTTTATAACCCGCGCTACTATTACGACTGGTCCCGGGAGGCACGGTGGAAATCACTTAGTAGTAGCGAGGGGTAAAAACCTGCGCTACTACGATTGGGTTATTAGTAGCGCGGTTTCCTCAAGCTCGCTACTGCTAATTAGCAGTAGCGTTTGTTTTTAAACCGCGTTGTTGCTAAGATTCTTTGTATAAGGTTTTTCCTTGTAGTGAAATTGTAAACTAAGAACAAGGTGCTTGAACTTGTTAGAATCAATGCAAGCTAGAAACCATATGAAAGATGAAACCAATATCACTCTGCCAAATTAAGAGGGTGCCCTAACAAATGTATTTGACCAAATTAGAAGCAATACATGGCAACAGGCTAGAAATAATATGCAATATGCAACGAATAAAGGTGACTCATCGTAAGTGATTGATGCAGGATACAGAAGAGAGGTAGTTTCATGTAAACACAAGGTTAACACATAGATGTACTGTGTAACAAAAAATAGGAAGGCATGTCATATTCACATGTATAATGTGTAAACTTAGCAGATGCAATTTACCCTAATTACAAGCATTACAAGCTAGACACCGTATGCAACATGCAACCACATATCACATTGCGAAGTTAGAGAAAGCACATGTGATGGTGGTGTGGCGGAATTGCGGTCATAAACTAGAGAGCTACGTTGACTATCTTCATTTAGCCTTGCTGTTTCTTGAGAATCATGTGGGGAGGATGACACTACACACTTTAAATGAGTATGGCCTCTCACAGTAACCCACTCGGGTGACTGTCTCATCATAAGTGATTGACGAGGGATACAAAAGAGCATTAGTATGATGTACGAACATGGTTAATAGACATATATGTAGTATGTATCAAAAACAGGAAGGCATGTCATTATCAATGGTATAATGTGTAAAGTAAGCAGATGCAATTTAACCAAATTGGAAGCAATACAAGCTAGACACCATATGCAACATGCAACCACATTTGACAATGCGAAGTTAAAGCAAGTACCTGGGATAGTTGTGTGTGGTAATTGAGATCATCAACTGCAGAGCTACGTTTACGGTCTCCAACTGTTGACACTGCATCCTTTGGAGCGCAGAAAAGCTTAGTGCTTATCTTCGAATTACACTGGAGCGACTTCTGTCTTTTCTTTTCAGCATTCATCAACACTGCGTTAGAGTCTGAAACACACATGCATAAAAAAACAATAGTGTGATTATGGGTGAAGTGTGTGCACAATTAGTACAGTGTAAAGGTAGCAGATAGCAGGTCGGTGAGAAATAAATGATGGGAGACATATGATAGCTCTACAACATGCATGGCACACTAAATTACTACAAAATTCTATGAAAATAACATTCGACTGAAAACAAATAGGTCGGTCAATTTTTTCTGCATCGTCCGATGTACAAAGAACAGGCAGATTGCCTTCATCTACCTCCAGCCAGTCAGTGTTGATGATCTTCCTCAAAACGGCAGCGACCACCGGCCCAGTCCCCTGCCTGCGCCCTCCCCTCGACCTCACCGCACCGCCATGCTTGGCACCGCCCCCCGTCCATCCATTCAAGCCCTGCCGACCTCCAGATCGGGTGCAAGCAGCTCCTGCGCCCCACACCCCTATGATAGACACCGATGCACCGCTTCCCCGGCGAACAGGTGGACCAGGTGCTCCGCGCGCCTAAGCGGGTGCTGCTTCTTTTGGTTCGCTTGAAACGAGAAGAATCACGAATTGAAATCTAGGCGGGCTACTAACCTCTAGCAAAGGTGAAATAGTAAAGGGAGGAAACCTTGTGCATTTAGTATCACGAAGAAGATGCAGCAAGAAGCGCTCAACTAGTTTCTTTCATGGGATGAATACAGTGTGAGCAGAGACGTAAGGTTTGCACGAATAAGGGAAGAGGAGTACCTCTTTCTTCTGGCAGTGTTGTGTCCTCCTTCTGTTTTTCCAACGATCTTCTTGTGGTTCGCTTGAAATAAGAAGTTGTGGAGGACGGTGCATCCTTGGATGAACCCATGGCCAAGTTGTTGAGTGTGGTGCGGTGGCCGTCTGTCGGCAGCGGGGAAGCAGATCCGAGGCGGTGAATGATGGGGTAGCGGGAACAGCTCCGAGGCGTTGGACGGCTACGACGTCGAGCGGCAGCAGTGATGCGCAGGATGGCGTGGTCGGAGTAGTTCTGGTATAGCATACGTTGGCGTCGGCGTCGGCGTCGTGGAGGCAGCTCTACCTCGGCTTCATCTGATAAGTCCTTGAGGGCGCTGCGGATGCGGTTGCCTTGGACGACGACGTCGGCGTACTGGCTCCGGCGTGATGGAGGAGGGCGGTGGTGGATTGGGCGCTATGGGGTGGAGGACGGAGGAGGCTGGGGTTTTGCGGCTGGTGGGGAGGGCGTTTTGGCGCCCATGGAGTATGAATGGGGAAACGGAGGGAGGCAAGGAACTTAAGGGGAAACAATATTTTTGTTTGGGACGCGTTTGTTTGAAATTTGGGGAAAGTTACAAACTTTTCCCCCATCTAAAATTTCGGACATATTGCGGGTTGGGGGTAGGACAGTGATCTCAGGTGTCCCAAATGTGGGCGGGATAGATTTCGGCCGAGCGCATGGGTGTTTATGCGCCCACGGCGTATGAATGCTTCTCGGAGGCAGTTGAGACTGGCGTCTTGGTGAAGTTACAAACCAACCCCGATGGTCATCGGGCCGATAGGCTACAAGGGCCAGAGTCAAGATAGTAATTTCCTACCACCAAACATTAGTCTCACGCGGTTTCGGGTGACCATAGGCCTATTTGGCGCTTCGTTCAATATTTGGGAGTGGAAGCATTAACGTTTTCGGTTCTCTTGAATTGAACATTCAGGATTTTTCAAACTTCACAAATCTTTACTCTTGAAAATCCTAAAGCTACGATTATTTTGGAATGGAGATGGTCCATTTGAATATACATTGTACACGAGTATATATTAAAAAATATGCAACTTACCTCAGTTCATGCATGGTTCCAGATATAATCTCCTTGGTTGCAAAAAAAAGTTAGACATGTGTATGAATATATATAGCATGTTCAAACGCACAACAAAGATTGGTGCCCCCTTTTACATCTGATTTACAAATGCCATTATCTCGGGTTCAAATAGATGAATGCACTTCCTATGAATTCGAAGCGTCGAAACCCTCTTTATGTTGAATTCGACATGTATTCTATTTCGTAGCTAGCAATTTGGAATGTATCCATGCAAGTGACAAATGTATAAAGTGCTTCACACTAACAACATGTAGTGCACTAATTAATGTTTATATATGAATTGCAAAAGCATCCATTGCCTGTATTTCAAACCGCTCTCACTCTATGGATCGATAATATGAAATAAACACATGCACATGCTAGAATTCAATAGAGTATGGGTGTCTGATAGACCGATTTTCGTCCATACGCAATTTGCAAAATTCATGATCTCATCCAAAAATAGTAATGTCATTTATATTTTAATTTAATGCGTAGAACCACCTTTTACACGTAGATGCACTATGCCTCGGCTCGTTCTCGCAAACATGCTATATATCTCTCTATCTACCGCATAAGTGCACACACTTTATATGCATCGGCATTTCTCTTTCACACATGCTCACAATCTCTCTCGGGGTGTCGGGGAGTCTCACGCACATGATTTCTCTGTATCTCTCTCTCTCTCTCCTTCTGACTACTATGTATCACCCTTTTCACTAATCTTAGTTGGAAAACACTATTTCTCTCACATGCATATATACACACGCACGGTCTCTACTAGCCCTCTATACGCACATATATATATGTGCCTACGTATCTCCCGCATGCACATTATCTTTAGGCCTCTCTCACACACATTGCCCCCCAGACACACCTCTCTCTTAGTAGTTGGCAGATATGATTCCATCATATCATTCAGTAGGATATCCCTTACTATTAGGCTGGATGGTAATACGAGGCAAAGTTTTACCCTAGTTCGTACTCTTGCAGTTGAGGAAAAAGCCTACTACTGGTACTGTGTATTAGTGATAGGGGTGTGTGCAAAGTACACGTGAATACCAGGCATTGTGCGTGTGTGTATACTATCGATGAACTAGCCCCCAAGCTTGTATAATATACTGGGGGCCTAGGGTTACAAATCATATATAGTCGGCTTATCACCAGTGGGGATAGAGTCCTCCATGACTGGTAGCTAGCTTCGTGTTGAACGCCGAGTCCTCCACATGGGTATTCATATAACGCGTCTCGATCCAACCTATGTGGCGTAGGGTGGAACCGACCCTGAGTCATCATGTTGACCCACCACAACTAGAAATGATGTGCCCACCACACCACACACGCAATTGGCCACTAAGAAAATAAGCATATACAATAGTACAATGTTATACATGAAAGTTAATTGCATGGTGCATCCAAAAATATTTGTTCTGCATTGTGAATGCTTATATATTCGCCTAAAATATTAGTCACGGCAAAGAGAAACGAAGGTCATATCTCTCCTTGTCTCCACCGGACATCCCCTCTTTGTACACCACTTTCACGTATGCACACAAACTATCTCTCGGCCCTCTAAAAGTACGCATGCCCACCACACATTCACGCATGACGGTCACTGTATTTCAAGCTAAAGCACTATACGGTCACTGGAGTTCAGAATATGCTCCTTAGGGTCACCGTATACATTCTCGAGGTGATCATACGGTATCTAGCTCATGATACGTCTCCATATTTTCTTGATGACACCGACGGACATTGCATTTGATGCGTGCTCCGTATTTTGTTGACGACACTTGCGGTTATTGTATTTGAAGCAAAAGAACGATATGGTCACTGGACTTCAGAATAAGATCGTCTCTGAAAGGTTCTTTCAATGATATAATTGTCACATTGTGCATGTCATGTACTATTAATCTTGTCAATAGTCAAAGGCGGTCTTAAAAATCTCATTACGCCCTATGTAGATGGAAAGAGGGAGTATGAATCCATGTTATGTCTGATTAAATTTTTTCGCTTGCTGTATAATGCATGTAACTTACTCATACCAACATTTTAGTGCATTCCAAATGTCTATACTACCGCTGCAATTCGAACTAAATTTGAATTCGTTTCTCTATTTCAATAAGAATCTACAATCATGATTGTTGCCAACTTCAACCATCCAAGTTTCCTTGCTATCCGCCAGATATAAATCAGATGGCCTATAATGCAGGATGGCAGGCACACCATCATCAATACCTCCGTTTTTTATAAGAGTAGAGATAAAATATATTAAATGTAGTATACCATGTTCATAACCACACCATGTTTATCACCGTTATATATATTCACAAATCCGTCGGTTTTAAACACTATGATAAATTCTTCAAATATCCGAATTCGCTTTTTATAATGAAGTATATATGATCTCTATTCGTCTTTTACACCCGCACAACCCTCTTATCTTTGTAGCTAGCGCTAACTTTCTCTTGTGCATGCACACGCCCACATCCCTCTCACCCTCCCTCAGCATTCTCTAGCTCCATCGCGCAAATTCGTGTTTTCACTTTAGGTCGTTCACCCACGGTGTGTGTAGGCCCCCCAGCTCGTTCTTTACGGCACACATCGATCGATATGCCTCTCTAGCCAGGTGTGCCTAACACAAACACAAGCTTCCCCTCTTCTCTTGTCACCATCCATGCCTCGCTCCCACCACTCTTTTCATCGTTCTCGTAATCGCACACTCCTCCCCCTCGATATAGTATGCCTCTCGTACCACCTCCTACATGCATCCCTCTCTTTCTATCCTTCTCCTCGTGCCTCATTTGCTTCTAACACACACATGCATGTATACCGATCGATCTCCCAACATATACCTAGATCGACTTTAGCTACCCCCCATCGATCGACATACCTCACAAGTTATGTCTCTCCTTTCTCTTACAAAGGGCGATTGATCTTCCTATGTAGTTATGTCTGCTTACCACAGCCACATCGTCCCCCTCATCATTCGTGCATGCCACCTGACCCGTCTCTCACACGCACGTGCACAAACAACAAGCAGCCATCTCCTCTCTTATTGATATTGCAGGCGTGCCCTATGTTTGTCTAGCAACCCTATCCCACCATTTGTTAGAAGCAACTCCACTACCACCCCCTCCAACACTCTAGCTCTGTCTCTCTCCCAACCTTATTCATCTCCTACACATATGCATGGATGCCGGTCGATCTCCCTTAATACATGAGGCAGATCGATCTCCTTAATACATGATGTAGGCCTCTCTCCTCCTCCACACATATACCAGCCATAGTACCTCTATAGTTAATTGGGCCTCCCTCTTCCCCCACCACACACCGATAGTCGAGTGCTGCAGGTAGGTATCCATGCCACAGAGACAAACTGCGCACGTCCCATCTCACATTCCAGTCGGCCATCCACTCTATATCTTTGACGTGGGCAGACACAAATTCGATGGCACTCTTTATCGATCGCGCGCGCGCACACACACACACACATCATCCCTCTCTTCGATTCTATAGACACCTCAAGCCGATGATACCTCCACTCTCTTCTCGTGGATCGCCCCCTCTATATATATGTTATATCTTGGACTCTATTTCACACACATTGCGTATGTTAAATTTTTTGATTGACCCCCCCAAAAAAACTCTCAAGAACCCACACACTATATCTCTCTAGGTTTGTATCTCTCTCACACAACCCCACGTACGTGGTGTACGTATACAAGAAGAGAATAGGTGCACCGTGCACGTACTCACGCTTCGTGCCCAGCCACACCCGCGCGGGTACACGGTGGAGCTCATTTCTTTACGAAATGGTAGCCCACGTGCTAATTTGAACGTCTATTACTAGAGGGAATAGTGCGTACACACATGCATGCAGTGCTTCCACCTCGGGTACACACATGCATGCACTCCGTAGTAGTACAGTACATGGAGAGAAAATTGTGGACTTGATTGCGGTTACCATGCCCTAATTAATTGAGCATTAAACCAAATGTGTCTAAAGTCTCTCTGGTGGTGGAAATGCATTGAGAGAAATGCATCATAATGAAGCGCGCCCTGTAAACTGTGACGGAGGGTGGAGTAGTATGAAGGTACAAAACCAAGTACGCGTACTAGTACTGCGCTTGTCTCTTCGCCCCTTCGTGAAGTCGAACAATGATGGTACTCCGCATGTTGGGTACTATAGTGTATGCCTCTGACAATCTGACACCGAATGGACTGATGCATGTCCACCGAGGGTAGGTTGCATTAGTCAAAAGGCGTAAGCGAGCTTCACCTTGTCCTGCTTCTCCTCGGTCTCCGAGTTGCACTCCTAGGAAAAGGGCTAGTAATGGCGCACCAGTTTTGCCCACTAATGGCGCACTGCTGGTGCGCCATTAGTATCACGCCACTAGTATTTCTTTCTAATGGCGCACCACCGGTGCGCCATTAGTATCTGGTATACTAATGGTGCACCGAGTAGTGCGCCATTAGTATAGAACACCATGCGACATTAGTATGCCTCCCAGGGGGCCATATTTAACCATGTGCTTTGGCATACTAATGAAGCTATATTGGGTGATGCGCCATTAGTGTGATTATAATAGTGCGCCATTAGTGTCTTGTGTGGTGCGCCACTAGTATGAATATTAGGGATTTTTTTTCATTTCTGATATTTTCACAGGTTAAAAAATATTAGAGATAACATACAACACATATCTGCTTAGCTTACATATAGGGGGCCATATGTAACGATGTTACCTGCGTCCACCAGATCATATCCAACACACAAGTTTCATCATATATACATACATAGCCAACACATAGTTCCATCGTTACATATTACAAAAGTTTCATAATGTTCATTCAACACCGTTATCCATCAATTCACAAAAGTTTCACATTAATACAAAAAAAAATGGAAAATAAGCACTCCATCCATGCAAGCTTCCGTGAATTAAATCAAATCTGCAAAATGATAAACAAAAAGTTAGAAGAAGAAGAAGAAGAAGAAGAGAAGAAGAAGAAGACTAGAAGAAGAATAAGAAGAAGAATAAGAAGAATAAGAAGAAGACTATAAGCTTATTATGTAAACTTGATCATTTTGTGCTAACATAAGTAATTTTGGAGCTAACCTATAGGAAACTAAGCATATAAGCTCTAAGTTAGCATATTAGAGCCAACTTAAGTAAAATGAAGCTAACCTATGTCATTTTGGATAAGAAGAAGAATAAGAAGAAGACTATAAGCTTATTATGTAAACTTGATCATTTTGTGCTAACATAAGTAATTTTGGAGCTAACCTATAGGAAACTAAGCATATAAGCTCTAAGTTAGCATATTAGAGCCAACTTAGGTAAAATGAAGCTAACCTATGTCATTTTGGATAAGAAGAAGAATAAGAAGAAGACTATAAGCTTATTATGTAAACTTGATCATTTTGTGCCAACATAAGTAATTTTGGAGCTAACCTATAGGAAACTAAGCATATAAGCTCTAAGTTAGCATATTAGAGCCAACTTAGGTAAAATGAAGCTAACATATGTCATTTTGGATAAGAAGAAGAATAAGAAGAAGACTATAAGCTTATTATGTAAATTTGATCATTTTGTGCTAACATAAGTAATTTTGGAGCTAACCTATAGGAAACTAAGCATATTAGAGATAAATAGGTAACTAAGTATATATATATCATTTTGGAGATCTGACATACCTGACATAGTTCAGTTCTCATTGTTCTTCTCCTTCTCCTTCCTCAGCCTGATGCACCAAGAGCGGCGAGGCGGTGGAGGCAGTGGAGGCAGCTGTGGGATGTAGTATTCTACCACAATTGGTGTGGTCATGTCGCCCAGCTGTGGGATCGCCGGCGCCACCACCGGTGCGTGGTAGTTGTCAGGCACCACTACCATCGCGAGGCCACCCTCAGCCACCACCATCTCTTGCCCATGGTCAGCCACCACCATCTCTTGCCCATGGTCAGCCACCACCATCTCTTGCCCATGGTCAGCCACCACCATCTCTTGCCCTTGGTCAGCCACCACCAGCGCTAGGTCATCCTCAGCCTGACGCCCATCGTCATCCTGCAGCTCCTCTTCCCCACTCTGCTCCTCTTCTCCCCCACTACAGTCCGAATCATCCTTCTTGTTGTCTTCGCTGCTGCTTTCGCTAAGGCCAGAATCGCTGCTGCTTTCGCTAAGGCCAGAATCGCTGTTGCTTTTGCTACAGCCATAATCGCTGCTGCTTTGGCTGTAGCCAGTGTCGCTGCTGCTGCTCCCATTGCCTGTCCAAATGCAACAATGACCGTTAATAATCGATGTGAGACAAAGCCAAATATGGAGGAATAAGAAGAGGCAGAACGCACTGGCATCTTCGTCTTCAGCGTAGCGCATGCGACACATAGTCTTGTTGAAAACCTTCACGATGAGCATTGTGGCGTCATCATCGTACCTCAAGAGAAGAAAGTACCCAGTCCGCAGGACGTAGGCACTGTAGAACTTCTCCCATCCACGGCACAGGTGCATGTGGCCCTCCTCGATCACCAACTCCACGTCCCACAGCCTGCGAACCCCGCTGCCGGCCTGTCGGAGCTTCACATTATCTGGCGGATCTTCACCCAGCATCTTCATAAAAGCGTCAGGCAGCCTCTGCAATTTGGGACAAGGAGTGATGTAGCAAAGAACAAAGTTATCATAATGAGATGGGTGAAGGGGAGATCTCTCGTTTTATATACCTGGCTCGTGGCTGATACTGAAGAAGAATGTATGATAGTGAAGAACTCGAAAGCACCAACTCATACTCCAGTGAGGCAGAGCGGCGTGGCTGCTTCCCCCCATCTCTGATAAGCAGCAGAAGAGACCAATTAGTACCCTTAAAAAATTATAGCAGCATAAATTTTGAGCAGAAGATAATCATCATTAGTCGCAAGTACCCCATATGTCCTATTTTTAGCAAAGTCATGCTAAAATTCACGAAAAAGTTCAGCATGACCTTTGCTAAAAATAGGACATATGGAGTACCCGAATTTGCCGGAACGGAAGTTAATCGACATTCCGGCAAACTCAAGGGCCTCTCGGGGACAAAACCCAGCAAACTAGCAAGATGATCATCATCTTTGCAAGTCATTACTTGTCAAATATAGAAGAAGGAACAATTTATTTGTGACATAGTTGGCCCATACAGAAGAAGCAACACCCTACACTAGCCTAAAAACAAGTGAAGTTTCACCCATATAAGAACAACTTTATAACATCAGAGAAGTTGCTATGTTTTTTATACTGCTAGGAAAAACATCACTCGTTGGAAATGAAAATCTCAATACCAGCATTTTGAACTTTGAAATGAAATACAGTAGTAGTATTAGTAGTATATGGAGTAGTATCTTGTCTAGTAGTAGTATTAGTTGTATATGGAGTAGCAAGTTTTGGCTCAGAGACAGCAAAAGCTATGTTTTTTCTCAACTCAGATAGCTAAGTGGAAAACCACGTCAAGTTCTGATAATCCATCTAATCTAATGAAATCTGAACTCAACCTGATCATGGTTCATGCCCTCAGACACATCAGCACCTCAAGAATGCCATGACAAAAATGAAAAGGAACAAGACAATCACCACGCAAGTGATGAAAGCACTAGCGAATCATGTTAAAGCTAACCTCTACTTTTGACCTTCAACTATAACAACCGCATGCAGTACAGAGAAGTGTTGATGTAGGCATCAAACATTATAATGGCTGAATTTGATCTACTCCAATAATTTTCTCAAGTTACATGATTAACAAGCTTGGGCTTAGCAGTAATATTCTGAGAAAATATTTTCTTGAAGCCTGAACAACTGGCTTTCCTTTTTAAAAACAGAACCAAAACCATGACACAATCACTTGACAACATCTATTGACTACATTAGATGGGTAAATTCCATATGTTGTGGAAGACCACCCTCAAGCAGACTGCTTATGACCATGGCTCCTAAATGGATAAGCGTTTGGCGAGAAGACATTGTGGACAACAATATTCAAAAGCATACCTTAAGTAATATTCTTAACTATATCATCATCTTATGAAATATTATAGTGTGGTGGCTGTTCTAGAAAATGCAGCAATATTGTAAACATAACTTTTAGACAAGCTAGAGAAAGAGATGAATGGATGAAAATGACACCCTCACTATTTTAAATTTAATAGAAGCCACACAGGAGTTACCATCCCCAGATCGGCGGTGGGTGCGGGGGGTGCTCGTCGGCGGCGGTGGAGCGGGGGCGGGTGCGAGGGGTGCTCGTCGCCGGGGGTGGAGCGGGGGTGGGTGCGGGGGGTGCTCGTCGACGGCGGTGGAGCGGGGGCGGGTGCGGGGGGTGCTCGTCGGCGGCGGTGGAGCGGGGGAGGGTGCACCACACATACATGCGCCATTAGTAGTTTTGAAAGAATGAAAAAAAAACATTTTGTTACTAGTGGCGCACCTTGTGCCTGGTGCGCCATTAGTGTCTTCCACACTAATGGCGTATCTTCACGTGGTGGGTCATTAGTAAATAGTAGTGGTGCACCACTTCTCTGGTGCGCCATTAGTGTCAATTTCATCTTTAGCCCTTTTCCTAGTAGTGTTGACGGGACACACCAAAAAGTAGTGCTAGTCCATACTCCCTCCTTTCCGGTTAATATGGCTTAATCTTTTTTGCGGGTAAACGAGAGAGCTTTATTCATATATAAGCATTCTTAGGACGATCAGCCAAGACACTAGTCACTAGGAAGCCAAAAAAAGAAGTAGGAAGCCAGGTGTTTCATCGAGCCAGCTCTCGGCCACATTCAAAGTGCAGCAAGCATGGTTCGCACGAAGATGCGCCGCAAGGTATGCTGACCTGTTTACATGCTGAATAACAAAAAAAGAGGAAATATTACTGAGCGCTACTATTTGTAACAGGATATGAGCCAGAATTAAGCGGGAATTGTGGCGAGTGTTCCATGCAATCAACTTCCATTATCACATGCGAGAACCCTCGAAGAGAACCAAATGTGTTGAAGATTGCTTTATCACATTTTAAAATTATAATAAGAGTGCAGACGCTCGTCCATCCGGTTCCTAGTAGTATAGTGTACTATGCTTCTGGCAATCTGACACCGAATTAACTGTTGCATGTCCACCGCCTGAGCGAGCGAGAGCTTGCATTAGCCAAAAGTTTCTCCTTGTCCTGCGAGCCACCGCGCGCAAGCTTCTCCCGTCCTGCAATCTTCTCCTCGTTCGGCAAGTTGACGGGACATAGAAAGTAATGCTAGTCCATGCTGCCTCCTCTCCGGTTAACATGGCTTAATTTCAAACGATATAAATACACTGTCTGTCACTGTATATTTGTAAAAAAACGGTCAGCGGACTTCATAATACGCTCATTGCGGTCAATATATATATTTTCCGGTGTTCATACGGTCACTAGCTCACCCTGACTGAGTATGTGTGTGAATGCACGTGTAGGTTGAGCACTTGAGCGTCACCGTGTGTGTTCCGTCGTGTGCTCGGACATGCATGCATTAGGGCGTCGCGCGCGTTTTTGCGTCCATGTGTACGTTTGACTGTTGCATACACGTAGGGGGGGTACGTGTAGGGGCCACTAAGGAGCAGTCAAATCACACAGTAAGTTAGTCGGAAGAAGCAACCATCATTTCACTCTTGAATGACACGTACGCAATATAAAATGGTTGATATGGATAGAAAAAGAAAACCACTATACTCCCTCCTTTCCGGTTTATAAGGCTCAATTCAAAATTCTCACCAACCAAGGTAGATGGTGAGTGGTGGAATACTTTTTGTAGTTTGCAAAAGCACCCAATTAATGCTCTTGTTTTCCTCAAAAAAGTATGTTTACCAATGCATTAATTGCAATGCATGCATGCATAAATTACATGCATTGGTCAATTTTCTCTTAGTACTTGCATGCAATGATTTAATGCACCTTGGAATCTGAACATGTGATGGAAAACAACCAAATTGAGCCTTATGAAATGGAAAAACTAAAATTTGCTATAAACCGGAAAGGAGGGAGTATATACACTAGCAGGGTGCGTGTGAGAGACGGGTCAGGAGGTGAATGACACGTGGCCCCACGGGGTGGCTGGCCCACCTATGATACAGCCAAAGGCAGGTGCAGTAGAGGGCCGAAGAGTAGTACGAAATCCTACGCACCTACGCACGCTAACCAAGGGCTGAGTGATCACTCGAATCGCAAGATCAGTTGACTAGAAGCTACGCTAGACCCATGGAGGTGATGAGCGCGAGCATCAGCCGGCTGTACCAGATGGTCCACGACGCCGGCCTGCGACCCGGTAGGTAGTATTGCTTGAGGCCGCCAGGGCGAGGGGCCGCTTGGACGACAGCTTCGCATCCTTGTTCGACGAGGTCCTCGTCGGTTTCCTCGACAAGTTCACCATCGTCAAGAAGCTTGCGGACGACTTTGACGTAAGCCTCCAGCCGACGCGCCCAGGCTCTGTGATGCCCGCCACACTCAATGGCCACTATGGTAACAACCTCTTCGACGCACTGGTGGCCCTGTGACTGCCTGCCGTTACGCCGGAGAATGTCCACCTCGAGGTCGCGCTCGCCGTGCAGCGCCTGGCGCAGCAAGACACCATCGACATAATCACCCACGTCTATGCGCAAATTGTCCACAAGGACTAGTACATGCAAGAGGAGGACGATAGGATGCTGGCCTTCTTGGAGCGCAGGGCAACCTTGGACGGCACTGTTCAGAAGCACGTTGAGCTCGCCGCCAACGCCGCTGCTCCTCACACGTTGGTTGGTGACCCGGCGCACTAGGGCGTGAGGATGTCGTTGAATGTTGATGGATCTGTATGTACTTTTATCCTTCCATCAAATCCATGTAGTAGTATATGATACTACAGTAATTATCTTACCTTTCACATCAACTTCATAATTTTCGTACGTACTCCATGCATGAACGGCGCCAGAAGCAAACTTCTCATTACTCTAGGCAAAATCGTTATTTTCTAACTATCGGACACGCCATGGAGCAAAACCAAATTTTACAAGTTACGAGTTCAAAAGGAAAAGCCTGCCGTGTTCGCGTCGCACCCCCACATAGTTGGTCCGGCATGCCGCTCAAGCGGGAATATGTGCGGTGTTGCATTTTCACTTACAAGTGGGACCGCAGTTGAGCAAACCGACTATCGGCAAACCCCCACCCCGCCCACCGCGCGATGACTGAGAAAAGAGGACAGGAGGGAGAAGAGATGGCTGTAGCACGGACTCCAAGAGAATTGGTGTCGGATGGGACTCGTGTGGGTGGCGTGTGCCGTACTACTAGACGTGAATGCTAGTTATGGCCCATGCCACCCCACTATATCGAGCCTATATCGAGGTAAGTAGAACAAATTTCCTGCAGTCCGTGCTCAGCCCTCCTCTATCTCTCTTCTCAACCAGCCAGCTGGCGCGCGGAGCCCATCGTCTGTTTGCTCACATGCGGCCCCACATGTCAGTGAAAATGCAAGAGGACCCACTGAACCTGCACATCTTTGACCTCGACGTGCTGGTGATGAAAAACAAATCCAATAAAGATCTTCGGTGGCCGCTTTTGGAGTAAGATTCTATTTACAATTTAACCCAAGATGCACATCTCGTGGCTTCAACTACCACTCTATTTTCTTTCATGACACGACCTGGATGCTGGATGTCCCACGTGTCGGCAAAAGGAGGAAGAACCCGACCAAATCTTCGGTTCCGCTCTTGGATTGGACTTGTTGTGCTAACTTAAAAATTTTATTGTGTACTCCCTCCGTTCCAAAATACTTGACTTCCATTTGTCCAAAATTGGATGTACCTATATACTAAGACATGTCTAGATACATATATATTTTGACAAATAGAAGGCATGTAGTATTGTGCAACGGAGGGAGGAGAATGGATGCAAGTTTTTGTATTGGGAAGAAGAGTACATCCATATATTGATAGAGCGCAATTTAGTAGATGTTCTATCACTTTTAGCTAGTATAGAATAGAGGCTAGATGTCGGTGTCAAAACCGGCGGATCTCGGGTAGGGGGTCCCGAACTGTGCGTCTAGGCCAGATGGTAACAGGAGGCAAGGGACATGAAGTTTTACCCAGGTTCGGGCCCTCTCGATGGAGGTAAAACCCTATGTCCTGCTTGATTAATATTGATGATATGGGTAGTACAAGAGTAGATCTACCACGAGATCGGAGAGGCTAAACCCTAGAAGCTAGCCTATGGTATGATTGTTGTTGTGTATGTTGTCCTACAGGCTAAAACCCTCCGGTTTATATAGACACCGAAGAGGGTTAGGGTTACACAAGGTCCGTTACAATGCTAGGAGATCAACATATCCGTATCGCCAAGCTTTCCCTCCACGCCAAGGAAAGTCCCTTCCGGACACGGGACAGAGTCTTTAATCTTGTATCTTCATAGTCCAGGAGTCTGGCTGAAGGTATAGTCCGGCCATCCGGACACCCCCTAATCCAGGACTCCCTCAGTAGCCCCCGAACCAGGCTTCAATGACGATGAGTCCAGCGTGCAGATTGTCTTCGGCATTGCAAGGCGTGTCCTCCTCACAATTCCGTGTACCTGTTGAATAAAGTCCGGTTTCTTGTAGATCTTGCACTCCTTGGCTTCTACGCCCAATAATGGCCGCTTCCCACGTGTCAAACGAATATGAAAAGTCTGAGTGTTTTTACATTCACACCCCTAGCCGCATAAATGAGCTGACCTATTTAAGGGGACGAGGACTTAGATCCAAACCACATCTTCCCCCCTTCGCGAGTGTTCATCAGAGCGCATCGGACAAAGGTCCATTCCACCATGGCCAGCCGTCGCGAGTCCTCCTCTCGCCCTTCCAGCCCTCAGCCTGGATATTGGGAGAGATGCTCCATCCCGCATAGCGAGCTAGTGACGCTCCAAACCAAGGGATTTCTCCCCCCGGCCTATATGGTCCCAGTTCGAGCCGGCCTTGCCATCTATAATGGCAGAGAGCAAGCGGAGAGTGCCCCTAATCCCTCCAAAGGAGAGCGGGTGTGCCTCGTCCCTTATTTAATAAGGGGGTTTGGATTTCCAATCCATCCATTTCTCCGGGGGCTCCTGGAGTTCTATGGCTTCCAGCTACACAATCTCACGCCTGCCTCCGTATTGCATATCGCGGGCTTCGTAGCCCTTTGCGAGCTGTTTTTGGGTATCGAGGCTCATTTTGGGCTATGGAAAAGGTTATTCTTCCTTGTAGGGGTCAATGTATCAAGTGGGCGAAGCCGAAGTGTGGCGCATCGCCGGGACCGGATATCTCTCCGGAACCCTGAAGAAGGCGTCCGAAGACTAGCCCTCGAAATGGTTTTATATAGAAGACGTCCCGCTGCCAGATCCCGTCCGGATCGGCCTCCCTGAATTCAACAGTGCTCCCTTAAAGAAGCGCCTAAGCTGGCGCCCACGGAGCCCTCAGAGGGAAAGTGACAAGAACATCATTTACCTGATGGGCCGAATAAGATTGTTAGCCCATTCCGGACTAACCATGATCGGGGTTATGGCCGAATGCATTATGCGGGGGGTGCAACCGCTTCAGTATAGACGCCACCCCATGTGGGACTTCAACGGGGAGGACGACGCCACCCGCTACGGCTGAAAGGGGACGGATTCAGCTGCCGCTCTACTAAAGATCTTGTTCACTTTATATAAGGGAGAAGAGGAGGAATTTCTCCGCGTCAACCCACGGGGTGGATTCTCTATGCACAATCCCCCAAGGTGGGTAAGCGGTCATATTTACATGCCCATCCATTTTGTATTCCCGTTGTTAAATATTCAGTCTGACGACTTCAACGCAGGAAGTGCGCCGGGTTGTTAAGGAAATAAGCAGCCCTCCTCCATAGCCCGAGGACCCAGGACGGTCCCTCGACCTGGCCTATCAAGAGGATCCGGACATATCTGTGGAGCTGATTGATGTAGTGTTCCATCAATTGAGCAAGGACAATGCCTTGGTGGCCATTACGGCCTATTGCCCAGGGCTAATCCCGGCCTCCCAGGTAACTGAGATCGAAGTCCCAGTACCCCGAATAGGTGTCCGCCCTCTCGTGTTTTCAGTTTCCTGATTACAGCCGAACTTTGCAGGGGAGGTTTTTGAGGCGGAAGGCCGAGCCTGCGGCGACAAGCCAACGAGGGGCTGCAGGGCCCCGTGGGCAGAAAAGAAGTGCAGTCCGGACCGAGTCGTCGATGCAAAGGTATGGCGCGCCCCCTTATCCCAGGTGTTATACCTTCGAGGCACATTGACACTCGTGCTCTCTTCAGGACAAAGAGACCTTGCCGGACTATATCCGGAGAGGCTGCTAATCGCGCCTCCACTAGCCAGGCTCCAAAGCCTGGTCCAGAGGCAGAGGCGAATGCAAGGCGTGTGCCAATCGCTCCTCCGACGGAGGATGTGGACGGGTTGTCTGCCACCAACTCTGAGGTGGAGAGTGCCATGAACAACAGGCGTCGCCGGACAATTCTTCGCAATGCTTGTTTTTTCCAAGGGGCATTAGATGCCTTTAACTCGGGAGATGCGTACCTCCGTGCCGCTCAAAATGGTCTAGCCAGAGCCACAGAGCATTATGTAAAAGACATACGGGTAAGAAAATTTTGGTAATTATATATATATACTAGTAGCCCCCGAGACTTGAAACAGTTAGAATAACTGATTTAAGGATCATTTGTTATGCAGGTTCTTACAGAAAAGAATTCCCGACTGTCCAAGGAGCTGGAAGAGTGCAAAGCCCAACTTGAGGCCGCACTAGCCGCGGCAGGGGAGCCAAGGAGACCCCCTCTCGTAATATACACTTCGAAAGATAAGTATTTTGCGAAGCATGACATGGGTGCGAATCTGACCAATGAAATTGCAGATGGCGCCGGATTGAATCCGGAAAGGCAACACCTCCTACGCCAGCTAAAGGCTGGTGAGAAGTTGCTGACTAAGGTGAGGCGGGAGAAGAATGATCTCCAAGATGCCAACACCAAGCTGGGCGTCGAGCTGAAAGATGTTCGTGCCCAGCTGTCAGACTCCGTGAAGGAGAATCAGTGGCTTCGTCACGGCATATTTAGTAAGTGCTTGAACGAACCTTTGAAAGAAAGTTCGGTGGGGAAGTCGACTAATAGAGCAATGTCTGTAGGTGTGTTAATAGGTCGTCCTGGAGAGGAGATGCCCGGTTCTATGGGCGACCCTCTTCCCGAGCTCTTGCAACTGCTCGATCGAGTTCGGCAGGCGATGCAAGGCGTCCCCCAGGCCTTGTGGCCATCCGTCTCCATGCCCGAAGGTCTTGGAGAGCTTGCGGAGAAGCTAAAGGGAGCACGGCGGCATTTCCAATTGTGGAAGATATCGGCCTGCCATCAAGGCGCTAGGGAGGCCTGGTCCATGGTGAAGACGCGGTACGCAAAGTCTGACCCCAACCACAGGGCCGAGGTCAGTCCTGTAGGGCCCGATGGGAAGGAGATCCTTGTAAACTTAGTATACGGCCAAGTAGAGTTGGCCGCAAAGTATTCCCAGCAGGACTGTAAATTAGACAGCCTGTTAGATGGTATTGAAGAGGAATACAATCAGTCAAAATGACTATGTAATTAATTGACATTTATAATGCCTTCTAGCCGGATTGTAGATCATTTGTCATGGCCAACCTTTTCACTTCAGCCTCGGGACCTGACAGTCCGGAGTGTGTCCGAATTCCCATGCGGTTATATAGGAACCGGGGAATGCATGGAGACCAGGCGTAGGGGTCATTAGTGCGTGAACAGACAAGTGCCCGACTAGTTATGTTATATTACATGGTTAGTAAGAAACATCTTGGGAGAATAGTTCCATGAGGGGTTCCTTTCCCTGGGAGGCATGCCCTAAGGTGCATGTCCATGCTGCGAAAAGAAACGCAGGAAAAACATCTGGGGGCGTATAGATAAAAATAAAAAAAGATCATATTTAGTTCACTGACCGAATATTCCCTTAAGAACGCTAGCTTTCGGCTTCACCCAGTCTGAGGTACACGTCCGGCTGATCCGGCAGTAACAATCGCAGAGGTGCTCCCTTTACCACCTAGCCGAACAATCGGGAACGTAGGGGTAAGCACAGGAGCCAGGCAACCCAGCTTGGACAAAACTTAAGTCATATTGATGCATATAATGGTGAATAAAAGGTCATGCGGATGTGTGACACATTTGTTGGGCATGAAGCCCGTATGAATACGCTTCTGTTTAAAGAAGCCCCCAGTTTTAATGAGCGCGGATAGCGTGTCACTTTATGAGCCTTTAAAGGCTATAAGAGAGAGAGAGAGAGAGAAGAAAAGAAATGTAAGACAGAAAATATATAAAAAATGGACCGAGGAAGGAGACGAACACAGAGTCCGGCGCTAGGCATAGAATCTTTGGAGACGGGCTGCGTTCCATGGGTTCAGCTCAAGTCGGTTATCCGATGCATCCCGCAGTCGGTACGCTCCACCAGTCAGGACTTGGTCAATTATGAAGGGACCTTCCCACTTGGGCTTGAGTTTGTCCTTTTTCTTGTCCGGTAGTCGTAGAACTAATTCGCCAACGTTGTAATTTTTCGCCCGTACTTCTCTGCTTTGGTATCTTCGAGCCTGTTGTTGATAGAATGCGGAACGGGCTTTTGCCACGTCACGCTCCTCCTCCAATGTGTCCAAGCTGTCCTGCCGATCGAGCTCGGCTTCTCTTTCTTCGTACATGCGCACTCGAGGTGAGTCATGAATTATGTCGCAAGGCAAAACTACCTCTGCGCCATACACCATAAAGAATGGTGTGTATCCGGTGGTGCGATTCGGCGTGGTCCGCAGCCCCCAGAGTACGAAGTCGAGCTCCTCTACCCAGTGCGTGTTAGATTCCTTGAGGGACCGCACTAATCTGGGTTTGATGCCGCTCATGATAAGATCATTTGCACGCTCGACCTGGCTGTTAGTTTGTGGGTGATAGACGGAAGCATAATCGAGCTTGATGCCCATGTTTTTGCACTAGAGTTTTACCTCGTCGGCCGTGAAGTTCGTGCCGTTATCAGTGATGATGCTGTGGTGGACGCCGTAACGGTGTACAACCCCGGATATAAAGTCTATCACCGGTCCGGATTCGGCCGTCTTAACAGGCTTGGCTTCTATCCATTTGGTGAACTTATCCACCATGACCAGTAAGTATTTTCGCTTGTGGGTTCCGCCTTTAAGGGGTCCAACCATGTCAAGCCCCCAGACTGCGAAGGGCCAAGTAACGGGGATAGTTTGGAGGGCGGTGGGTGGCATATGGCTTTGGTTTGCAAAGAGCTGGCAACCGGTGCATCGTTGGACTAAGTCCTGAGCGTCTGCCCGGGCCGTCAGCCAATAAAAGCCTGTACGGAAGGCCTTGCTTACAAGGGACCGATCTGCAGCGTGATGACCGCCGAGTCCAGCATGAATTTCAGCCATGAGGTTCCGCCCCTCCTCTTCGGAGATGCACCTTTGAAGGACTCCGGTAGTGCTTTTCTTATAAAGCTCTCCCTCGTGGACTCTGTAGGCTTTGGATCGCCGCACTATGCAGCGTGCCTCATTTTGGTCCTCGGGGAGTTCCTGCCTAGTAAGGTAGGCGAGGAATGGTTCTGTCCATGGGGCGATGACGGCCATTATTACGTGGGCTGAAGGTGTTATTTCATTGGCAGAGCCTCCGATTGTGATAGAATGTTCGGTGTCGGGCAGTCCGGTTTGGTCCGGATTGTTATTGTTTGGCTCTCCTTCCCATACTACGGATGGCTTGAACAGCCTTTCCAAGAAGATGTTGGGGGGGGACTACATCGCATTTTGCGCCGATGCGTGCCAGAACATCTGCCGCCTGATTATTTTCCCGGGCTATATGGTGAAATTCAAGCCCCTCGAACCGAGCTGACATTTTTAGGACGGCGTTGCGGTAAGCTGTCATTTTTGGATCCTTGGCATCGAAGTCTCCATTTATTTGGGATATTGCGAGGTTTGAGTCCCCGCGCACCTCTAGGCGTTGAATTCCCATGGATACTGCCATCCGGAGACCATGTAAAAGGGCCTCATATTCGGCTGCATTGTTGGAGTCCGTGTACATAATCTGTAGTACATATTGAACTGTGTCTGCTATGGGGGACATCAAAACGATGCCAGCCCCCAGTCCGGCCAACATCTTGGAGCCGTCGAAATGCATGATCCAATTTGAATATGTGCCGTACTCTTTAGGGAGTTCGGCCTCCGTCCATTCTGCGACGAAGTCGGCCAAGACTTGCGACTTGATGGCTCACCGCGGCTTATAAGTTATGTCGAACGGGAGGAGGTCAATGGCCCATTTTGCAATCCGGCCCATTGTGTCATGGTTGTTTATAATATCGTTAAGTGGTACTTCCGAGGCTACTATTATTGAGCACTCTTGAAAGTAGTGTCGTAGCTTCCGGGATGCCATGAATACCGCGTACACAATCTTTTGATAATGCGGGTATCGTGATTTGCAGGGAGTGAGGACAGTGGACACATAATAGACCGGCTTTTGAAGGGGGAATTTGTGTCTGTCCGCTTCTCGTTCGATGACGAGCACTGCGCTTACAACCTGATGTGTTGCTGCAATGTATAATAGCATTGGTTCGCCAATGTTTGGCACGGCCAGGACTGGGTTTGTTGCCAGTATGGCTTTTATTTCGTCGAGTCCGGCCGTGGCTGCATCCGTCCATTTGAAGTGTTCGGTGCGCCGAAGGAGGCGGTAAAGGGGTAGGGCCTTTTCTCCCAAGCGGGAGATAAAGCGTCTTAGAGCCGCCACGCATCCGGTTAACTTTTGTATTTGTTTGAGGTCCTTTGGGATATCTAGTTGCGACAGAGCTCGGATCTTGGCTGGATTTGCTTCAATTCCTCTACCGGATACAATGAAGCCCAAGAGCTTTCCGGCTGGAACGCCGAAAACGCATTTTTATGGGTTGAGATTGATGTCGTATGTTCGGAGGTTATCAAATGTGAGCCTCAAGTCGTCTACTAAAGATTCAACATGTCTTGTTTTGACGACCACATCATCTACATATGCCTCCACTGTTTTGCCCATCTGGCTTGCCAGACATGTCTGAATCATGCTGATATGTTGCGCCGGCATTTTTGAGCCCGAAGGGCATCATGTTGAAGCAGAATGGGCCGTATGGTGTGATAAATGCCGTTGCGGCTTGGTCTGGTTCTGCTATCTTGATTTGATGGTAGCCGGAATATGTGTTGAGGAAACACAACGAATCGTGTCCTGCGGTAGCGTCGATAATTTGATCGATGCGGGGGAGGGGGAAGGGATCCTTTGGGCAAGCCTTGTTATGGTCTTTAAAATCAACACACAGGCGCTAGGATTTGTCCTTCTTTGGTACCATCACTAGGTTTGCTAGCCAGTCCGAATGTTTTATATCTCTGATGAATCCGGCCTCCAATAGCTTTGCTAGCTCCTCTCCCATGGCCTGTCTCTTAGGTTCGGAAAAACACCGAAGAGCCTATTTGACAGGTTTGAATCCTGTTTGGATATTTAAGCTGTGCTCGGCCAGCCTGCGTGGGATTCCTGGCATGTCTAAAGGGTGCCAGCCGAAAATGTCCCAGTTCTCTCGTAGGAACTCTCGCAGTGCGGCGTCTACATCAGGGTTTAACTATGCCCCGATGGAAGCTGTTTTATTGGGGTCCGTTGGATGGACTTGGAATTTGACTATTTCGTCCGCCGGTTTAAAGGAGGTGATCTTGGATCTTTTGTCGAGTACCACATCGTCCCCATTCATCGTAGAGCGCAGCGCACTCAGCTCCTCAGCCGCTAGGGCTTCGGATAGTGCTTCGAGGGCCAGTGCGGCTGTCTTGTTTTCGGCACGGAGTGCTATGTCCAGATCACTAGCGAGAGTGATGATCCCGTTAGGCCCGGGCATCTTGAGCTTCATGTACCCGTAATGGGGTATTGCTTGGAAGATTGTAAACGCTTCCCGCCCAAGCAGAGCGTGATAACCGCTGCTGAATAGAGCCACCTGGAACCGTGACCTCTTCAGACCTGTAATTATCCGGCGTGCCGAACACCACATCTAGTGTGATTTTTCCTATACAGCGCGCTTCCCGACTGGGGATTATTCCTCTAAAGGTTGTGCTACTTCACTCTATGCGGTTCCAGTCTATTTCCATTTTTTGAAGGGTCTCCTCATAAATGAGGTTCAATCCGCTGCCGCCGTCCATGAGTACCTTGGTAAGACGAAAGCCGTCCACTATTGGACTGAGGACCAATGCGGCTAGTTCTCGGGCTGTTCGGAATTTAGGTTCATCACTAGCGTTAAAGGTAATAGCCGTGTTACTCCATGGGTTTATTGTTGCTACTTGGTAGACTTCGGCAAGGCTGCGGAGTGCCCTTTTTGGCATATTATTTGATGTGAAAGTCTCGAAGACTGTTAATACCGTATTGGTGTCTCTGGGGTGGCTTTCTGTGGCCTCCGGAATTAGGAGATTTTCGCCAATTTTGGCCACCTGCCGGAGTATCCAACATGCTCTGAGGCTGTGAGTTGGTGTGGCGTCCTCTGTACTGTGAATTTTATAGGGTCCATTAAGCCATCCTTCCAATACGGTTCCATGCCCTATAGAGGGTTTTTCCTTTTTAGTGCTTGACCCGGGTGTCTGGTGATGATGCACCCTTTTATTTCGGGCTGGGTTTGTAGTCAGGGCTGGATTGTCCCAAAATTTTATTTCGGTTTTCCAGGTGCTTTCCATCGCAAAGTACTTTCGTACAATGGACGCCAAGTCAGCGAAGCATGTAATATTACGGCGACTTATGGCGTTGAGTATTCCCTTATCCGTGCAATTATTGAAGAAGATTGAGATTGCGTCTTCCTCGCGGCAGTCCCTTAGCCTGTTCTTAACCAGGAGGAATCTGGCCCAGTAATGATGCACTGTTTCATGGGGTGGGTGGGTGGAATTAAATCCGAAGCCTCACCCCATCTGAGGCTGAGAGGCCGAGGAATTTCCGAACTCGAAAATTTGGATTCCTGGATGTTGTCCAATGAATCCAGCCCGTCGCCTGACTCTAAGTTCAGGTCTTGAGTGATATCCTCCCCTCCGAGGGTATCCGGGTTGGAGGGATCGGGAATCCGGATGTAGAGAGTCCTTAAGATAGATGAAGGGTCGCCGCACTGTCCCTCTACCACAGCAACGTTATGGGTGACTTGGGGAGAGTTAATCTCTCTCAGATCGGGTTTAGGCCCAATCTGGTCGTAATCCGTAGCGACTCCCAGGGCAGCGAAGCGATCCAAGAGCTCGTTTATGGAGGAGAGCTCCATTGGATCTAAATGCTCGGTGAGTTCCGAGCTGACATGAAGATTGTTTTCGATGGCTTGAGAGGTCATCGTCGGCGCACAAGTCGAACAGGCGGTCATAAGAAAACCACCTAGCCGGAGGGTTTGGCCGACAGCCAAAGCTCCCTTAGCAATGGTGCCATCTTTAAAGACGGGGCGAGGCATCCTTCCTGATGGCGACGACACGGAGGAACTCTCAATGAAAGCACCAATGTCGGTGTCAAAACCGGCGGATCTCGGGTAGGGGGTCCCGAACTGTGTGTCTAGGCTGGATGGTAGCAGGAGGCAAGGGACACGAAGTTTTGCCCAGGTTCGGGCCCTCTCGATGGAGGTAAAACCCTACGTCCTGATTGATTAATATTGATGATATGGGTAGTACAAGAGTAGATCTACCACGAGATCGGAGAGGCTAAACCCTAGAAGCTAGCCTATGGTATGATTGTTGTTGTGTATGTTGTCCTACGGACTAAAACCCTCCGGTTTATATAGACACCGGAGAGGGTTAGGGTTACACAAAGTCGGTTACAATGGTAGGAGATCTACATATCCGTATCGCCAAGCTTTCCTTCCACGCCAAGGAAAGTCCCTTCCGGACACGAGATAGAGTCTTTAATCTTGTATCTTCATAGTCCAGGAGTCCGGCTGAAGGTATAGTCCGGCCATCCGGACACCCCCTAATCCAGGACTCCCTCACTAGACATGAGACTAGATGCGAGGAAGCAATGTATACTTCTTTACACTCGAAGAAGAAATAAGAACGCAAGATCGAGCCTCCGCAGATCAACAATGAATATATCGAGAAGGCACTAATCCAACTTACTACAGGAGTAGTCAAAATTATCGTTGGAGTTCGTGCAAAACGGAGGTCCGTTTGGGGTCGTGCGTTGGAGTTGGCCTTACAAGTGGGACCACAGTTAAGGAAACCGACTATCGGCAACCCCCACCTCGCCCGCCGCGCGATGGCTGAAGTTAGTGAAACGACGAGGTTGATGAGATTGCTCTCGCACGGACTCCAAGAAATAATATGGTGTCAGATGGATGTCGTGGTGGTGGCGTGTATCGTACTCCTGGACGTGAATGCTTGTTCTGGCCCATGCCACCCTACTACTCCTACTACTTACTCCTACTATATACTATACTACTAGTATATCGAGGATTCGAGGTGCTGGTTACGTACAACGAACACATTAACATATGGCTACAGTAAAAACACCCGCCCGACGCGCGAAGCATGTGAAGCTAGTACAAATAGTGTACTACTATTGTTGATTGGCCTCATCCGATAACCTGTTGCAATGCACATACAATTATGTATTCGGAAAATATTTTCTTTCCTCGTCGCACCACTCACTTAGAGAAGCGACTCGAAAGCCATTCATAAATTTAGTAAGTTTATCACAGGCATATCATTTTATTACATAGTACAACAGGTCATCAACCCACATCGACAACAAGGATACATTATAAATACTAAAGTTTTCACCACACAACAAATAACAAGCCATGAAATGAACTTCAACTCAACCATTCTGCGGCATTGGAAACGCTTGCTTTGAACCACAAGTGATTCTCTGGGACGGGCCATCTGTTGTCGACCTGGAGACCAACGCAGGAATGATCATCCAGGCTAAAGCGGCCTACTATATCAGTACAGGGTAGGGAACCACCCAAATGTCCGAGGTATAGACACAGTTGCTTCTCATAAATGTGTCAATAGCAGTTGGATCGCCTTTACCATCATTGGATAGTTTTTTCGAAGGAAGAGCGAGTTTTCTCAAAGACTATCAATTCTGTGCCAGGGAGAAGGAGTTGGCACTAGCACCCTAGTATCCATCCCGAATACCATGCAACGGGTGTTGGAATAGGTCCGGAGAGTGCGACCATGGGAGACTACACCTGCTTCCTTAGAAGTAACATCATCAGTGGGCTGTATACACACAAGAAGAGGTGATCCATCAGAATTAGTTGCCAGGCGCCACAGAGTATATCGGCGCTGCTCGTCGTCATGCTCGTGATCATCACCATCGTCATCTCCCCCTTGGTTATAAAAATCTTCATGTATAGGTGGTGGGATGTTCACAGGACCTTGGAAACACAAGAAGAAGGTTAATTAGTAAAGGGAAACTTGCTAACCCGCATGCATGTGGATGAAACAATTATAATTACGGTGGAAGACAAACGTACCGAAACAACGAGGATGCCATGCAAAAACAGTGCCACGAGTGGTGGCAGCAAACACAAGGCCCTCGTATTCAATTGCATCACAGTACTCATCCGTGTACAAAAACTGATTTTTGAGCAATATCCATCGAGTCAAACCATCAAGGACGACAACAAGCTTGTCGAAGATAGCAACAACTTGATAGTTGTTGTAATTCCAAGAGCGGTTGGGAACTCGACAAATTGCTATCTTCCATAGACGACAGTCACCATGATCATATTTGAACGTGCATACATTACCGGTGTGCGCAACCTCTGGGCAGTGTGCTGAGATTTTTGGAAGTGGAACCCGGTGACGAGTGTACACATTCACAAGTTCCCATTCGCAGTTGGACCCAATGTAAACAACCCAATCTCCATTTGCGCCTGCCCAAGCCTTGCCCTCAAGCGATGGCATCTTAACATCACACGGATCATTATCAAGTGGCATCAACTTGCAAAGGGCGAGGCCTCCGTCATGCCGGCGCCAGTCATCAGGGTCACGGCGAAGAAGATAGGGGAGATCAAACCGCTCCTTGACCCTTGGGTTCCTTGCAATGATGTTATTAGTTGTGTCGAGAATGAGCTGGAACGAACCTGCCATGCTAGCCGAGGTGATGACGTCGCACCGATCAATGAGTTCCTCCACCACGTCATCTTTCAGATCGGGGCAAGAATAACGAGGTCATTTCCGGCTTGTTCCCTCCATGGAGAAGACGATCGAACAATGGCAGAAGAAAGGGTGAAGGGCTGAAGGGAAATGGAGGAGGGAGAGGAAGACCTTGCGACAGCAGTTGCAAATCGAGAGGGAAAGGCGAAGAGTCGGTGGACGGTTGCGAGTTTGCCACGGTTCACGAAGAGGCGCCCCAGCCTACACGTCCGTTCAGAAATACTCCTACTACTCGCCGTCGTCTCACTGATATGTTGGAACGGGACCACATGTCAACGAAACATGGTGTGTAATTTCTCATGCAAAATGCGATCTGGCCGCATTGGCCCGAGGTGCCGCATTAGTTATTGACCTTTATTTTTTTAATGGCGTGCCGATCAGTTTTGAAGCACGACTAACTGGTACTATACGCAGAGAAAATATAAACTACTCTGCCACTACCCCACCTCCAGTACTAGTAGTATAAAAAAGATATATATAGGCTAGAGCTTCAGCGCTTTGTTGCTAAGGGCTTCCCACTTGCTTCTCACACTGCCACCCTCTCTCCAGATCTAAAAAGACGGCCCCTCTCTCCCTCCTCACCGGTGGTCACAAATCCGCCGGGGAAGAGAAGGACGTGCTGCGTTGACGCACTCGTCGTCGGCGAGTGAGGTCACACACTGACGACAAGGCTGTCCTCTAAGACCTAGCACCCGCGCGGGATGGCCTCCGTCCCCAAGCTCGCTGCCGTAGTGTGTGCGGAGGACGACGACCACGAGCGAAGCCACTTCCCGCCGACCCTCAGGTATGCTACCTCTTTTCGAGCCATAACCTTGTTCTATTGCCCCCTCTGCTACGTCGTTGCATGTGGATCTTTTTCCACTCCACCATCTTTCCAATTTGCTATCCTCTACTCTGCTGGCCACGCAGACGAAAACCATAATTTGCACTTTTAAAGGAAACCCTACTTCATGCAGACTAATCCATGTCTGGGTTGAATAAGGAAAGGAAGGGAGACTGTACTGTCCAAGAGAGTTGGCATCGAACGCGCATCTAGGTTGAAAAGGGGAAAATCAGTAGCTAAGGAACGAGTCTCGTGTCTCTTGGTTGAAGAAGGGTAGAAAGGCGTGACAACGCAATAGAGAATGACCAGGTCGATCGGTTTGTTGTCCTCGCATAGGAAAAAGGTGGCTAAAGAGAACAAAAATGGGACCGTAATCCACATATGCTGCCTGGATATTTGTTGCTCTGGGCAACCATACCTCCCTCACCGCTCTGCGTCCGTGGAGGTACATCATACTGGTGCCTCCCATGCTCTTATTGCCACTTTTTTGCTGTTAGTATAACGCCAACAGTCAAGTCAAGCAATGCTACTGCTAAAGTGATGCAACATTTAACTAATGCCGCTCTCAGTCTAATGCCACCCATAAATTTAAGCAATGCCATTTAATGTCACTAGATTATTTCAGGGTTAGCTGTTGATTGTGGATGTATTAAAGATTTTTCAGCTATAAGGCATTCTAATGCTGTTGCACAGCCAGTATACCAACGATGAAACTTGTTACTCCCGTGAGATTTTTGCACTGTTAATGCTTATAGATTACATACCTCACTTTCATGAGATAAGTTAATTTTTTTGTACAGTGTCACCAAAATGCCAAGGCGCTGATGTCATTTTATTTTGGTTAAAGTGCACAGACAATTATGAAGACAAGGGGAAAGGTCAAGAGTGGGCACCTCCTCCTCTGGCTGTCCTCTTGAGGAGGTTTGTATGTTTGTCTCTAATGGCTGTCGACTACATACCTGACATCATGATGTAATGTTAAGTCATTTCCTTTTGTACAGTTTCACTGAATTGTCAAGGCGGTGATGGCATTTTATTTTAGTAGAACTGCACAAAATTTGCTTAAAAGAAGAGGAAAGGTCAGGAATGGCTCACTTTTCCAGAAAAAATTATGTATGCCTTCCTCACATCAGTCGTTGTTGCTTCATTTATTCCTTCAAACAGGTGGTTATAAATAGTCTTGCTACCTTTTCCCATTAAGAAATTGGAATGCTTATATTTGTGAGTCTATGCTTCAACTAGTGCCACTTTTAGAGTAATCACACTTTCAATATCTATGAAAACTGGGATGCTCGATTTTAGTGGAACTGCACAATAAGTCCAACTGGTTCAAAATTAGGAGCATGTTTTTTTCCCAACCTTTATATCCAATTGGTGGCACTATGAGCTGTTCATTACGAAGGTACATGGTTTGCTACTATCTTGCTACTCTTTTTGTACTGTCATTAGATAGTAATACTAGTGGTTTGCATGTGAATTTATTGGCAGGGTGGACCTACATTGGAGGTGCAGGACAGGATTTAATGATTGGATGCTCAATTTCGGTTGTATCGATTTCACCTCTTCCATCACTGCGAACATGGATATCCTTGGTCTGATGAAGAATAGGAGCTATATTTCTGCTCTAAACCAGCAAATCAATTCAGTATGAAATTGTCCAGGGCGAAACATAACTGTATTAGATTGTCCAATCCAGAACATGATAGATGCTAAGCGGAAGAGACATGTTTAAACCGAAAATACAAGGTGTGGTATATGTTTACTAGCTACTTGATATTTGTGCAAACAGAGATGTCTGCCCGTTGCTATTTGGCAAACCAACAAAGTGCCCGCAATTTTGGTTGAACTGCACAAGAAAATAGTATAGTCACTGCATGCAGTGCCATTTGAAAATAGACACATAAAGATTGGATAGTCACTTCATGGACTGCAGAAAAGTAGTATTGTACTATTTATTAGCCAACACTAGGTGCTTCATTGCTTTCGTCTGATTATACAATGGACATCATTTTTCCTAAGTTAAAGTTTGTATTCTGAAAATAGTCTCGCAGTGTGATCGAGGGAAGACCAAATCATATTGCAGTGCATGTTCCTCCATCATGTCTGGCTCCAGCTGTTGGTGAAACCACTTATGGTTGCAAGAGGAATTGTAGACTTCACAAACAAATTTGTCTTTCAGTCTGTACTGAATGTTGGCCAATAGAAGCATCCATGTTAGTAGGAAGAACAGATGTTTTTTCTAGATCTTTGCTTTTGGAGCTACATATTTGTATATGATCTGTGAGTCATTGAGATGCATTAACATGTTGATCTTATGTATGGGAATCGTACTAGTTAGTTTTAGTTGCGACGCAAGATCCAAAGTGGCTGATCTTTGCTTTTGGAGCTACATATTTGTATATGATCTGTGAATCATTAAGATGCATTAACAGTTACTTATTTCTGTTCGCTCAGTGTTTACAAGTTACTGATCGATCACTAGCTAGCCTACAAATGCACTCCTGGCAGTTGTATTTCCGACGCAAGATGCAAAGTAGCAGTTTTTTGAATAAAAATGCCTACCTCTGAAGAAACTGACAAGCTCATACGCAAGCAAGTGCCTCCTTATTTCAAGACAATAGAAAAAATGGCTCCTCCTAGTGGATTTCTGACATCTGGGTCCCATGCCATTATCAACGTAGTCAATAAACGAGAGAATTGCACAATGAGCGGCTGACACCAGGGACCCAGCAGCTCGCCCAGTTATTTTTATTTTGGGTTAATTTGATAAATGCCACTCCAAATCTGGTGTATCCGAGAAATGCCACTGCAATTTCCAAACTTTGAAAAATGCCATTTCATGCCATTTCTAGTGGCATTTTTCGAAGTCTGGAGTGGCGTTTTTCAAAGTTTGCAAACTGCAGTGGTGTTTTTCAAAGTTTGCAAAAATTGCAGTGGCATTTTCCAAAGTTTGGAAATTGCAGTGGCATTTTTATGGATCGCCATAATTGGAGTGGCATTTATCTAATTTGTTTTTGAGACGAAAGCAGGTTGTCAACTGGGTTGTGTGGGACACTCTGGCCTGTCTAGACAGCCTTTTCTTTTATGTTTACCACAGACCAGCCCAGTAGTTTTTTTTTCTTTCTGAATATGGCTAGCCCGGTTTTTTTGTGATTTGTCAAGTAAGTCACTTTATCACGCTTGTTGGGCTGCAAATCTTTCAACACGAGGAGAGCTTCATTCGGCTGGCCGAGAAAATGGCCTATCAGTAATGAGAAATGGGCTGTACATTTTTTAAACACATCAAACCGGCAATTATTTTCAAATATCTTTTTTTCATTTCAAGATTTTAAATTGCATTGATTTTTATGCGTGGAAAATTTATTTGATTTTATATTGATATATATTTATTTTTAAAATCAGTCTGAATGTGACTCGAAATTTCAGGATTAAAAACAGTTCAGACCGCACCGACATATGCAAAATTTCATATAATTTTTTAACCGTGGCCACACTATGGGTTGTAATGCTAACATAAAGAATATGGGCTCCAAAAAAAACGCGTAAGAATTAGCAAATGGGCTGTAAATTATTTGAAATAATGGCAGATGGGTTGTATGCTATTTTCGACATATTTGAGGCTTTCCACGGATGGCCTGTATACTGTTGGATGTCCATCCAACGGCCGTCGTGCTTCTTCAATCTCTGCTCTTCCTGCTCCAACCGCTCAAACAAGCGCCGGCGGGACTGCCTCCTCCCTCCTCCCCGCGGCCGGCTGTGCTGCCGCGCAGGCCTCACTGCCCCACCGTACTCCCATCGCTGGCCTAGCCATCCCTCTACTCATCCACACCTGCTGCTATTCTCCGGCGACGGCAGACGAACCAGTAAACCCTCGTACAGTCGTACTCCCCTCCGCGTGGGAAACAAAAACAACGGCCGAGTCTTCCCTTCCTCCGTGTCGTTCCCTTCCTAGGCCTCACCGTCGTCCACCGCCCTGGTGCTCTCGGCGTGGCGTGGTCAGCGTGGTCAACGACCGACATGCGTCTGAAGTGGACTGTACGTGGAGAGGCTGACAGCTGGGTCCACGGCTGCACACAAGGAAATGCCTCCTTATTATGCGCAAAATAATGATTTCCTCCACCTGACATCTGGGACCCACCGAAACGGCCTCTGTATTTCGTGAAAAAAAATGTTACCGCCGCTGACAGCTCGGACCCACCAGCTATATCTTCGCACGTAAGGAAGTGTCTCCTTATTACGCACAAAAAAATGAATACTCCCCCTGCTAGCTGGGACCTAGTATAGTGGGCCTACTAAGTTGACGGGGATGAAGGGCTTTGTCAACTTAGTCAATATGCACGATTCTAGCTCGACTGACCGTACGATGTCCATCCAACGGCCGTAGTGCTTCTTCAACGTATGGTCTTCTTGCTCCAGCCGCCCAAACCAGCGCCGATCGTGCCACCTGCTCCTGCCTCCCGTGGCCAGCTGTGCTGCTGCGGAGGCCTCACCGCCCCCATACTACTCCCACCACTGGCCAGGCATTCCCTCCACTCCACTCACCCACACCCCCTGTTATTCTGCGGCGACGGCAGCCCAGCCGAACCAGTAAACCCTCGTCCTCCTCTCTGCGCGGGCATCCACTCCCACGTCGTCCCCGGCTCTGCGTCGTCCCCTTCCTAGGCCTCGCTGTCGTCCACCGCCGTGGTGCTGTCGGCGCGTCGTGGTCAATGTGGTCAACGACCAAATTCCATTGGAAGAATACTGTACGTGGAGAGGCTCACAGCTGGGTCCACGGAAGCCGCAAGGAAGTGCCTCCTTATTACGCGGAAAATAATTATTCCTCCACCTGACAGCAGGGACCCACCGGACGGGCCACCGTATTTCGTGAAAAAAACATTCCCCCCGCTGTCAGCTCGGACCCACCGGAAGTGCCTCTATTTACACACAAAAAATGAATACTCCCCCGGCTAGCTGGGACGCACCTTGCTAGGAGGCTGACTTGTGGGCCTACTAAGTAGACGGGGATGGAGGGCTTTGTCAACTTAGTCAATATGCACGATTCTAGCTCCATTGACCGTACGATGTCCATCCAACGGCCGTAGTGCTTCTTCAACCTCTGGTCTTCTTGCTCTAGCCACCCAAACCAGCGCCGGTCGTGCCTCGTGCTCCTGCCTCCCGTGGCCGGCTGCGATGCGGGGGAGGCCTCACCACCCCCTACTACTCCCATCGCTGGCCAGGCCATCCCTCTACTCACCCACACCCCCTGTTATTCTGCGGCGATGGCAGCCTCACACCGCAGCGAACCAGTGAACCCTCGTACTCCTGTACGCGTGGGCATCCACTGCCGCGTCTTCGCCGGCTCCGCGTTGTCCACCGCCCTGGTGCTCTCGGGGCGACATGGTCAACGTGGTCAAGGAACGACTTCCATCGGACGTGGACTGTACGTGGAGAGGCTGACAACTAGGTCCACGGCCGCAGGAAGGAAGTGCCTCCTTATTACGTGCAAAATAATTATTCCTCCACCTGACAGCGGGGACCCACCAGTGGGCCACCGTATTTCGCCCCCCTGACTTCTGGGACCCACCAGCTACATCTTCGCAGGCAAGGAAGTGCCTGACAGTCGGGACCCACCTGGTCGAAGTGTACGTAGCGTTGTCATTCTGGTCGCGAACTTGTACGTACATATATACTGGTGGATGTAGAGGCGTGCACGTGTCGTAATAGAGGCGCGCACGTAGCATGTACACGTACGTACAACGGCCAAGGTGCAAGAAAGAAAATACATCCACGTATGTGTACGTACGGGCGGGGTCTCGAACGCCTACTCGCGCATACGTACGGTGAGGGCTCGTGTACATGGCTGGGTCGGAATGGAGAAACAGCGTCATCGTCGTGTTCATGGGTCGGAACGGAATGCGTGGTCGTGTTCATCGGGAGGGCTTGGACGGAAGAGGCGATGGAAACGAGGCTTGGCATATCGCACAACGGAGGAAACGGACCTCCTACGGTCGAAATGGGGGTCCTGTTGATCGGGAGGGGTGTGGCATACCGCAAAACGGAGGAAACAAACCTCCTACGGTCGAAACGGGGGTCCTGTTGATCGGGAGGGGTGTGGTGTACCGCAAAACTGAGGAAACGGACCTCCTACGATCAAAACGAGGGTCCTGTTTATCGGGAGGGGTGTGGCGTACTGCAAAACGGAGGAAACAGACTTGTGTTGGAGCGCTATGGTCGAAACGAGGGTCATGTTCATCAGGAGGGGTGTGGCGTACCGCAAAACGGTACTCCACGGGATACTGTTCATCTCCACCGTCGACCCCCTCCAGCCTGCACGAGCTACTGTTCATCCACCGTCGACCTCCTCCAGCCTCCACGGGCTCCTGTTCATCCAGCCTCCACCATGTGCTACTCCACCGGCTACTGTTCAACCACCCCTCCACCATCTACTGTTCATCCAGCCCTCCACACCACGGGGTCATGTTCAACCACCCCTCCACGGGCACCCCTCCACCGTCCACTGTTCATCTTGCCCTCCACACCATGGGGTCCTGTTCATCCACCCCTCCACGGGCACCCCTCCACCGTCTACTGTTCATCCAGTCCTTCACCACACCACGGGGGTCCTGTTCATCCAGAGGCAATGCCACCGCTCACTTTTCATCCAACCCCCCCCCCCCCCCCCCGCAACGCTCACTATTCATCCCATCGATCGGCTTCAGTTAGCAGCAGTAGCCAAGGAATCGCTCGATCGGGTTCAGTTAACAGCCATCGATCGATCGCTCGGGTTCAGTAACACGTAGCCTGCAGTGCAATCGCTCGGGTTCAGTTAGAGCCCAACGCCTCGCTCGGGTTCAGTTAGAGCCAATGCCTCGCACACACGCGCGTACATGTATGAGACAAACGCGCATCGCTAGGCCCCCGACCTCCCACTGTAACCGGGAACTCCCTGAAATTTTCCTCCCCCTCGCTTATACCACCGTTTTTTCCGTCATGGACGGCCCAAAGAATGTCATGCAGCTGCGTCTCCGGCCCGCCCAGGACGAAAAGCCCATTTTCTGTCATGATTTTTTGTCATAGAAGTAGGAGCCCACCACATCTGTGATGATACCGGGTTTTGTCACAATTATCGTCATAGAAGTGTCGTATGTATGACAGAAAAAAAATTCGTTCGGCCCAAAATGTCACGGATGTGTCTTTTTTTGTAGTGTGACTACGAGGCACGTATGGTGACTTCGTAAAATCTCAAGATCATATGCTGGCTCACTCTCTCGAAGGTGCTCATAGGGGGTAGGGTGTGCGTGTGTGCGCTTATAGCGGTGAGTGCTTGCGCGTTGCGTCTGTACCGTGTTAAAAATACATGTCATGATTATACGGTCACTGGCTCATCCGCACAACTCCGTAATTAATTGATGATACAATCAATTGACCATTCAAATGTTCCACATTCAACAGCGCACATTACCATAGGGCCCACCCGTCATCGCGTGTATGAAGGACAGAAATGGTAATAAATTAGTCCTCGGTGGGTACTCGAAGTGGTGAGACCTCTGTTTGGCAGTCGCCGGCGGTGGGGCGCGTTGATTGAGCGGTGGGGTGGGGATAGCCGGAGAAAAAGCTCGGTGCGGGGGTCCTAGAGGGATGTCCGGTGCGGCGGCGGACGGGCGGCGGGGAGTGGTTTCGGGGCAGGCGGGGCCGCGTCGCGGCGGGTGCCGACGATTCGACCTGTGGTGGTTGGCGACTCAGGGGGGTGGAGTTTTATGATAAACTATAGGCCCTTGAGTTCATATCCAATGGCTGGAAATTTTAATGACCCGAGATGAAAAAGTCAGTCGACTGACATGTAGCCTCACCCCGCACGTACACATGCACGCACGCAAGAGACACACGCATCCAGGCGTGCAATACTGACACGTCACATAACGAACACATGCACACATGGAGGCATGCAACACTGACACGTACACATGCACTTACTAGCACACGCATGTACAGACACATGCATGCAACTCTGAAACGTATCCTTGCATGCACGCAACACTCACACGCCTGCATGCACACAGCACACGACACAAGACTCACGCTCAAGCTATACGTGCATGCACCCTTTGTTAAAGACATGGATTGTTACGGGTATTAATCAATCTTATCTATGATCAGCAGAACATTGATGTTTGCAGTTGTCTTTATGAATCACAGCGTATCGAATGGGCTATCAACATAGTAGGCTTATCTACATGAAAAGGATGACGTCACACTCAATGAACAATCATCAGTTTATGAAATGCCCGCTTGACCGCCCTGTCCCACCAAAGGTTCCTCTGTTGTGCACTGGCTGTGTTGGGTCACTGACATGTAGGCCATGTACCCAAAGAGCCCACATGTTAGTGAAAGAACGGCGCGGTGTCCTGCGTCAGAGTCGAGGGCGCCACTCGCTACACGCCCGACAGAACACGCCTCCTTGCCGCATTCAAATGCCTCCATGAAACCCGCCCGTGTGGAAGCCGAGAAACCCACTCTGGACACACATCCGTTAATGACCGGGCCGGCATTAAACGCAACACCGTCCGAGCTCCTCCCGTCCGCCGTCTTTTTAATCTCCTATTTAAACGAGGCCAAACGCCGGCCGAGAATCGCACACCTCCGCCGCTCCCCTATCTCCTCCTGCACCATTTTGTCCACTCTTACAATGGCTTACGAAGATTAGTTATTCCACACAAGCCATTTGTCTAGGTTTATATCTCTCACACACACGCATGTAGGTGGGGGACGGGCACGAAGAGAAGAGGTGCACGCACGGCGCACGTACTCCCGTCTCTTTCCCAACCACACCCGCGGGGGTACACGGTGGAGCTCATTTCTATATGAAAAGGCAGCCCACGTGGTAATTTGACACGTGTATTGGTTGTCCACTTGGTGGAGGGAGGATCGTCTACCACGGGTTAACAAACAAATTGCGACCTGACACGTTATGTTAAAAAAGAGGCAACCCATGTGGGTCCTACCTTAGAGGCAAGGCTCTATACTCTAGAGTACTTTTGATGTATCCCGTCAACTCATAGAATGAGGAGAAGCTTGCTTAGTATGTCGTCTCCCCCGCCCACGGGCGCGGTGGCTCACAGGATGAGGAGAAGCTTGCTTACTAGTAGTAGTATTGTATGCCTTACACCAGCTCCCTTGCCCACGCGCGCGGTGGCTCACAGGACGAGGAGAAAATTTTACTACTCCCTCTGTTTACTCCTCATCCCTACTACCTTGGTTAGAGAGATTATCATATTGTTTGGAATATATATGTTCTTTAGTACTCCCTCCATTTACTTATAGAAGGCCACTATAAAAAAATACATTTTGCATCTATACAAGACCACAAATAGTAATCAAGACAAAAGTTACTACTCCCTCCTTTCCAGTTTACGGCTCAATTTCAAAATCTCTCCAACCAAGTTAGACTGTAAGTGGTCGAATTAATTTCGTACTCCTAGTTTGCACAAGTAATTAGTACGCTCGTTTTTCTCAAGAAGTTATGTTTACCGAGGCATTAATTAGAACGAATGCATGAATGACCACTAAATTTCCATGAACTTCTACATGCATTGGTGAGTTTTCTCTTGACACTGCTTGCATCACGTGATCTAACGCACCTCGAAATCCAACATGTGATGGTACTACTACTAGTAGTAGAATTGAGACTTATAAAACGGAAAAATGAATGTTTTTAGATGAGCCCTATAAACCCTAGTGGGTACGTACTCCGTAAAATCAGATTTTCCCAAAACTAAGTCGCTCAACCTTTATTTTCTTGTTTCCCTTCATGCCTCCTTGCCTCGAACAGACTATGCCAAACTCCCCTGCCTGCCGCGCGGGAAAAGACCCGCCCTCGCCTTTTTTAGTCCGGGTTTGTATCGATGGATCGCACAAAGTAGAAAAAACCCAAGCCGTGTCTTGTACTCCTCCGTCGACGCTCGCTTTCATGAATTTTGTACTTCCTATCACCGACATGTGGGACATATAGCAACCGGGTCGATGTGTCAAGCACCAAATAACATTGCAGAACAGCAGGGGGACGCACCCCAGTCATACCACAGCAGTAGTAGTAGTAATGAGCAATGAGACGTCAAATCACAATTCCGCACCTTCCCAGATGGACGAAGCAACCATTATTTCACACTTCGGTTCGCCATCATCTCAAACCACATACTAGTGCTTCTGCCTCAAGAGGAACACGCGCATCGCCTTGGTACATCATGACACGTGGGACCGCATGATAGGCGATGCTCCCCCACCGATTGCTCGGTAAAATCACCTCATTTTTACTACTATTCTAACTCCATATCGGTTTACTATATGGCATGCATGTCGTTCTAGGTTGAGAATTTAACTGGCTATATATGTGATGAATAGTATATGTTTAGAAACTATATCCGCTCAATAATCCAATGATATACTTTTTGTGACATAGTAACTCATATTTAGTTAGTCAAATGGATGACCTAGAACTACGTGCACGCCCTATAAACCGAGACGTCTGAAAAAACGAGACGGAGAGGGTAGTTCAGTACGTATCTTTTTAGATCAATATAGTCGGGATTCACCAAGGAGCAAAACCAAGTGGTAGGTTGCACCTGTCGTGTTGGCGTAGCGACTCAAGCAGGGCCAGTCCGCACACAAAATGGCGACACACTTAACAGGACCCCTTTGGCCGACATGTGGCTAATCCACCGTCTTGTTCCACATGCGATGCACCAAATTACAATTTGGAGCAGCAGTGGGAATTGGAGGCACCCCGGTCGTAGCGCCGCAGTAATAGAAAATGGGCGATGAGGGGTCAAATCACAAAGCCCCACGTTTCCCGCATTCAGCTGGACAGACGAAGTAACCATCATTTCACTCTAGGGCGCAAGAGCATAAAGAAAAGAGAAAACCAATGATGCGTGCGGCAGCTACCTAGGGCACCCTAGGGTAAGGGTCTCCACTACAGATATTTTTTTAAAAGCGCCTCCACTACAAATTGGCTTCTCCCTCGTCCTCTTGAAGAAACCTGATGATGCGTGCAGTGGTAGTGTTTGTAGGAGTACTACTAGGGCATGCGGGGCCATGTCGTAGTAAATGGGAGAGGGATTGAGTTCGAGTCAATGCCGTAATATGTGTGGGCCGCTTGGTTTAGGGGAACGAGGCAACATTTTGGGTTCGGGGACCAGCGGAGATATTGTACGTACATAAAATTGTGGACGTAGAGGTTCGACCGAAAGGCAATGATGCATGGGCCCTGCATTTTGATATACCCGATGCCGGATGAAATCTTCTACTCTACTCAAAACTAGTAAGGTACACATGCATTGAATGCATGAAATTTCGAAACCAAATTATGAATAAATACACACTATAGCATGTAAAGCTTTGAGTCATATATGCATGATGTAGATGTTCATTTAGTTCTTATAGTTCATCTCATTCAAAATCAATTAGTTTTATAAAAATGTTAAGATTCACGGGGTTGTGCATTGTAAAGCATAAAGTAAAAAAACAAATAATGGCAATTCATTTAGAAAAAAAATCAATTATGATACGGAAGATTCTAGAACAAAGGAGAAGTCCTTGTGTTTTGAGGTTTGTGCATTATGCTTAAGTTTAACCATGGAGTCTTCTAAATTGTACATGTGGCTGATCTGGTGGAATGTTGATGATATCCAATGGCCAGTAGTCCTCGGATTTGCCATCTCTGCACTGTCTGATTAGCTTCATCTAGCGACCATCTTTCAAGTTATTCGCACACTATTTAGTTCTTGTGCCATAGTTCCATGTATTGGAAAAAAGCTACTAGTGGGTTGTACTAGCTATTTAGGAATAGAAGATGTATACATGGAATTTGTAGGGAAAGAGATGACATGGAGTATCTCAATACCTATGAGTAGGGATTGGAAAAGAGATGTCATTTGGTTGACATCATAGGAACTTTTCTATTGAATCTAGAGATGCCATGTATCTCAATTCCTATGAGGATGGATTAGAAAAGAGATGTAATTTGGTTCATATCATAGGAACTTTTCTATTGAATATACGCTAATGTTTCTTTTCCTTTGAAATTATGGGAGTATAGGAATCCATTCATATGAACCAAGTGGCTCTAAAGCTATAGAAATGATATCATGTTTATTTCCTTTGAAATGTGGAGTATATGAATCTATTCCTATGAACCAATTGGCTCTAGAGGAAAAAATCCTATAAAAATCATATCATATAGATTCCTACACTGGTAGAAAAAGGGCCTGTTGTCCCGGTTCATAAGGACCTTTTGTCCAGGTTCCTGAACCGGGACTAAAGGGTCGTTACTAATGCCATGTCCCTTTAGTCCCAGTTCAATCCAGAACCGGGACAGATGGGCCTCCATGTGGCCTGTACGCGGAGCCCTGGCAGGAGGGCCTTTGGTCCCGGTTGGTGGCACCAACCGGGACCAATAGGCATCCACACGTCAGCATTTCTGTGGCTGGGCTTTTTTTTTGAAAGGGGTGGGGTGGGGGTTTTGGGGGTTAATTTAGGTGTTTCATATATTGTGTTAGCTAGCTATAATTAATAGAGAGAAGTGTCCTCTCTTATGTCTATGCTAGGTCGATGCTACGTACTATACATACGTATAGAGAGGACTAGACACGCTAGCTAGCTAGTAAGCAAACGAAGGAAACAGAAGATCGTCATGAACATATATGCATACAGAGAGAAGTGATATCGACCACCTCTCCTTCTCCGAGAGATTTGTTGAAAAACAAGTTCTCATATATCTATCCGACACTACCGGCTACATATATACAATAATTATCTCTTACAAATGTAATCATACGGACTCATGGTCCACATAGTATTCTCCGTCTTTAGCGATCACGTGGTTAAGAAAGAATGCCGCCAATTCCTCTTGAATTGCTCGCATGCGAGCTGGTGCTAGGAGTTCATCCCGCTTCCGAAACATCTAATTTGAAGAAGGGGGTCAATACATACATATATATATATGAATGAATGAAACTCAACACAAATGATGGTAATAAAATAAAATTGTGAATGTTGTTATTTACGTACTTCATATTGTTCGTCAGTGTAGCCCCGCTCACAGGTCGTGTGGCGGATGGACTCGCAAACGTAGTATCCACAGAAATCATTCCCTTGTTCCTGCCACAACCACTTTACAAGAAATAGAGGTCAATCAAACTGATAAGCAATAATGCCAAATGGTATTGATGAAACTAGCGCTTGATTCAATAGAAGATGCGCGGAACATGCTACTATAGTACTTACTTTCGGGTGTCTAAATTGCAGCTTCTTCGGGAGTCCTGGAGCTTTTTTGGTGAATTTTATTCCAAACCCTGCCAGACAAAGAAAACATTTATTTGATATATCAGGAAATGAACAAAGTTGCTGATATGGTGGATAATGATCGATTTAACTTACTTCTCGAGCATTTGAGTCATGTCTGCATAGTCCTAGGGATCTTTTCGTCTTGAGTCTAAGAGGGCTACTAGTCCCTGCTCAAGCTTAATCTCTAGGAGAATATAGTGGAAACTGCACACGCATGCATAACTCATCAATTACATTACTATAACCTTGACTAATATATAAGGGAAACCGAATACGCACAAGATAGTAACAATCACTTGAAGTTGTAAGGAAAGTGTATTATATCTTTGTTTTCATTTATTACCAACGATCGTAGCAAGTTGGCCTTGGTATCTGCAGCCTGAAGTTTAACCTCAGTTGCATCTATGAGATATGTGTTAATGAACCCAATATCACCGACTTGTCTTTTCTTCAATTCGGCGATCTTCAATCTGCATAATATAGTGAGGATGATTATAAATACATGCAATGAAAAAGCTGAGCTATATAGAGAGACTTAATGACAGAAGTAGTACTACTTACAGACAATAGCAGGTGACCGCTGCTTTAATGGAACAGGCAATAGTTCAATTCCAACGAGGTCATGCAACTTTTTAACTCTCACATACAAAGTACTCCTCCCCCAGACTCTCTACAGATTTTCAAGTACCAATCATGCAATCTTCGCATCATCGTTGATAGAGATCTTTCATCTTTGACGAGAGGCTTCCCGTACTCGTATCTTTGTATCTGCACCTCCATGAAATCATAATGTACATCGTCGGGAAGGTAATCGCCAAGATTGCTATAACCGGGCACCATCCTTGGATCATTAGCAACGATGTCGCTAGGCACCTTGAGCGGGGGACACGATTGCTTCGCTTGTTCGTCGAGCTGGGCAATTTGTTTCCCAGCTCATCGTTCTTTCAGCCTTTGATCACTGATAGTACTTCCCGACCGCTCCGCTTCGGCAAATTCCTTTCCAATAATGCGCTCATAGTTTCGTTTCGGCAGAGACTTGGGTGGTTTTGTTAGGGCAGCCAGAGTGCGCTTCGCTTTCACGGGATATACCTTCTCCTCCGGAGGTGGATGTTTCTTTGCTTTCACCCCTTCAAAGTAGTTCCTCACTTCTTCTCGTGCGATCTCGGCGTTCTCCTCTGGGGTCCTCTCGTATGGTAACTTCTCTGGAGTCTTCAGAGAAGGACCGAATCTGTATGTCCTCCCGCCTCTGGCTGTACTGCTAGACGCCGGTAGAGCAGACGGAGCGGTTGTCTTCTTTACTTGCTTACGAGGTGGAGGAGAAGGACTGCGACGGGCTGGAGCAGCCGGAGCAGCGGCAGGTCTCTTCCGCCCTTGCTGACGAGGCGGAGAAGGAGGAGGCTGGCTGCTCGGGCGCGCCGGCGCAGGCGGAGAAGGAGGCGGAGTGCCACCACGCGCCGGAGAAGGAGCCGGCCAAGTGCCCTGATCGTCACTCGCCGGAGGAGGAGGCGGTGGAGGAGGCGGAGTGCCCTGACTCACCGGAGGAGGAGGCGGTGGAGGAGGCGGAGCGCCCTGACTTGCCGGAGGAGGAGGAGGAGGCGGAGGCGTCCAGTTCGGAAGGTTGATGAGCTCCTTCCGCCATAGGCATGGAGTCTTCAGAGCAGAACCCAGCCTAATCTCCCCTTCACCGATAGGGTGGTCAAGCTGGAGGTCCTCAAATCCCTCCATTATTTCATCCACCATCACCCTAGCATATCCTTCTGGAATCGGCCGGCAGTGAAAAGTTGCGCCGAGTTCAGTAGGATAAACAGAGCCAATAGACGCCTTGACCTTCAAATTCATCCATTGCGTCATAAGGTGGCAATTTTGAGACTCCGTGATAGCATCCATGGGATAGCTGGCAGGAGCTGTCAAGGCATGCTCCGGCTGAAGCAACTCGGTGGAAGCAACGCTGCTTCTCCGCTGAGATGGCGGGGTAGCTTCGGGGGAAGCTTCGGCAGTTCATTTGCTGCGATTTGCTTCTTGTTCCTCTATCGCTTGTATCCTTGCTTGCAGCGCCTGCATTTGGGTCTGCTACACTTTTTTCCTCCTCTCCTGGCATTTGTAACCGCCTGCGTCCGGAAACCCAACCTTCCATGGAATGGAGCCTGGCATGCCTCGTGTCCGTCCAGGGTTCTCAGGATTCCCAAGGGCCATTGTGAGCTCGTCGTTCTCTTTGTCTGGAAAGAACGTCCCTTGCTGTGCTGCTCCGATATACAGCTGAAGCTTCTTGACTGGTATGTCCATTTGATCGTTCGTCCAAATGCAATTCCCAGGTATAGGGTCCAAGGTTCCGCCATCCCCGAAGAACCAAGTCCGGCAACGGTCTGGCCAGTTAATTGTCTCAGGTTCGATCCCTTTATCAACCAGATCATTCTCAGTCTTGGCCCACTTAGGCCGGGCTACGAGGTAGCCACCTGACCCCGTGCGATGGTGATGCTTCTTCTTCGCAACATTTTGCTTGTTTGTCACCGACACCTTCTTACTCTTTTCCGATGTCTTGTGGGCCACAAATGCGGGCCAGTGATCTCTGATCTTCTCATATCTGCCCTTGAATTATGGTGTCTCTTTATTTTCGACAAACTTATTCAGCTCTTTCTTCCACCCCCTAAATAGTTCTGCCATCCTCTTAAGAGCAAAAGACTTGATTAATTGCTCTTTAACTGGCTTCTCCGGATCATCCTCTGGCGGTAGGGTGAAATTTGACTTCAGCTCAGTCCAAAGATCATTTTTCTGCATATAATTGACATAAGACACCTCAGGGTCTTCTGTAGCCGGCTTTAACCATTGCTGGATGCTGATCGGGATCTTGTTCCTAACCAAAACCCCGCACTGAGCAAAAAATGCGCTCTTTGTCCGGAGGGGTTCAATTGGTTGGCCATCGGGCGCGATTGCTATGATCTCAAACTTTTCATCCGAGCTCAACTTTTTCTTCGGGCCTCGTCTCTTTACCGAAGTTGTGCTCGATCCGGAGGGCTAGCAAAAAGAACAAAGACTTAATTAATATGTGTACATACCAAAACAATGAATGCATCAATTAGCTAGTCAGCAGAAGCTTAACTAATATATATACCTGGCCGGACTCGGTTCAGTCACCGGAGACGTCATCACGGTCTCCTTCTTGCAGCGGCATTGGGTCACCGGAGCCATCCTCACGGTCTCCTTCTTGCACCGGCATTAGGTCACCGGATCCATCATAATCATAGCCAGCTGCTTCCAGACCATCGGTGTCGTTGAGAAACAACGAGCAGACGGCATCACTTCCTTGTGCGATTATGTCCCCCAACAACTCTTCTTGTACTTCGTCTCGGGCGGTGTCCATAGTTTCTACAAATATTGACAACATGGCAATTATCATTCAAACATGACATATGGATATATTAGTGGCAAACGTAGAACTAATATTAATTAGTGGCCTCGACGCTGCTTCTCTAGGGTTTGGGGTGGCCTCGATGCTGCTTCTCTAGGGTTTGGGGTGGCCTCGACAACGCTTCATGGATAAAAAAAGAAGAGGAAGAAGAGAAAAAAGAGGAGAAGAAAGAATAGAGGAGTAACTATTCTTTCTTCTCCTCTTTTTTTCTTCTTCTTCCTCTTTTTTTTATCGGGAACGAGGGTCGTCGAGGGTCACCGAGCGGTAGAGGAAACCCTAAATAGCAAGCATCGTGGGTGTGAGATACATGTGGCCGTCGGTGTCGGACAGTACATCCACGTCCCACAAGTGACGCGGGCTTCGACACCCACGTCACTTGTGGAACGTGGATGTAGTGTCCGACACCGACGGCCACATGTATCTCACATCGACGATACTTGCTATTTAGGGTTTCCTCTACCGCTCGGCGACCCTGACCCTCGACGACCCTCGTTCCCGATAAAATAAATAGGAAGAAGAAGAAGAAGAAAAAAAAGAGAAGAGGAAATCTTTCTTCTCCTCTTTTTTTCTTCTTTTTTATCGGGAACGAGGGTCGTCGAGGGTCACCGAGCGGTAGAGGAAACCCTAAATAGCAAGTATCGTGGGTGTGAGATACATGTGACCGTCGATGTCGGACAGTACATCCATGTCCCACAAGTGACGTGGGCGTCGAAGCCCGCGTCACTTGTGGGACGTGGATGTACTATCCGACACCGACGGCCACATGTATCTCACACCGACGATACTTGCTATTCAGGGTTTCCTCTACCGCTCGGCGGCCCTCGACGACCCTCGTTCCCGATAAAGAAAGAGGAAGAAGAAGAAAAAAAAGAGGAGAAGAAAGAATAGAGGAGAAGAACTCCTCTATTCTTTCTTCTCCTCTTTTTTTTCTTCTTCCTCTTCTTTTTTTATCCTCTTCTTCCTCTCATGTTCGACGACCCTCGACCCCTCGGCGACCCTAGACCCCCTCTCGACCCCCTCATGTCGAAGTTATCGGGTAGGGGGTACATCGACAACGACATACCCGATACATATATACATACATATCACATGCATCCATACATATATGAACAAAATTAATATCTACTAATTAACAACCTAAATAAAAAAAACTAATACATATAGGAAGAAGAGGAAAAAAGAAGAGAAGAAAGAGTAGAGGAGAAGACTTCCTCTTCTTCCTCTCCTCTTCTTCTCCCTCTTCTTCCCCTTCTTCCTCGCCTCTCTCATAAATGTCCGACGTTCTCAACCCTTGACCCCCTAAACTAGTTCTCAACCCTCGACCCCCTAAACTAGTTCTCGACCCCCCCCCCTCACGTCGAAGTTATCAGGGAGGGGGTATATCGACCCCCCCCCTCATGTCGAAGTTATCGGGGAGGGTTATATCGACCCCCCCTCCTGTCGATGTTAACGGGGAGGGGGTATATCGACAATGACAAACATACATGGAAAAAATGCTATCCATCTATACATACATAGCCACATACATATATACATGGAAATAATGCTATGAAAAAAATATGAACAAAAAATGCTATGAAGTTATCGGGAGTTTATATCGACACGACATACGTACATGGGAAAATAATATTATCGGGGAGGGGGTATATCGACCCCCCCCCTCGCGTTGAAGTTATCGGGAGGGGGTATATCGACCCCCCCTCTATTCCTTTCTTCTTCTCCTCTTCTTTTTTCTTCTTCTTATTTATTTCTCCTCGTCTTCCTCTCCCCTCTTCTTCTCCATTCTTCCTCTTCTTATTTCCTTTTTCCTCTCATTCTTTTTCTTCTTCTTCCTTCTTAAAAATACATGAAGTAGTATTGCCTAATTCATTGTTCATATGAATATACAAACATTTGCGTATTTACAATAATTAATATCACCAAAAAAATCTATGAACAAAAAAAATCCTAATTTTTCTAAAACACTATCTTTTGCATATATACATGAGCATATATATACAGAGAGAACATATATACATATATATATAAAAAACAAGCATATATAAGAAAAAAAGCATATATATATGAAAAAAATGCTTGCTAGGGAGGGCGCCAGCCAGACCAGGAGGACCGCGGGGTCGGCGGCGAGGATGGTGACGGGGCAATGGGCGCGCGCTCGGGGTAGGGGGCTCGGGCGACGGCGACGGCTGGCTGGGGCGGCGCGTGTCGGGGAAGGGGCCGGCGCGGGCGGCGGCGAGGGCGGGCCAGGGCGGCGCGCGTCGGGGCAGGGACGCGGGCGACCGTGACAAAGGCGGGCCGGGGCAGGCGACGTCGGCGTCGTCAGGGGCGGCAACTGCAAGATGAGAGTGAAAATTTCCTAAGTGTGGACTTATATAGCAGAGCCTTTAGTCCCGGTTCGTGGCAGCAATCGGGACTAAAGGCGGGCATTAGTCCCGGTTGGTGCCACTAACCGGGACCAAAGGCCTCTTTTCAGCAGCCCAAAGGGCGGGAAGCGGCGGCCTTTGGTCCCGGTTGGTAGCACCAACCGGGACTAAAGGGGGCACCAACCGTGACCAATGCCCCCTTTAGTCCCGGTTGGTGCCACCAACCGGGACCAAAGTCCTTGTGCTGCTGCGGCGTCTGAAGTTTAGTCCCACCTCGCTAGTTGAGAGGGGTGCGCAGTGGTTTATAAGCCGCACTGCGGCACCCCTCTCGAGCTTCTCTCCATTGCAGGCTTACGGGTCTAATTGTCACTGTTATGCCTGTGGGCCTAGTGGGCCTCCTGCGGGCCTGAATCCTGGCCCTTGGATGGGTTTCTAGTCGTATTCAGGCCGTGGGGGCCCAGTAGGTGGCACTTTTTTTGTTGCTTTATTTATTTTATTTTCTTTTGTTTTTTTCTTTATTTTTTTAATTCTTTATGGTTTTAGTTTTAGAAAAATTATAAACTTTTTGTTAATGCCATTAGTTTTCAAATTTGAAAACACTTTTTTTGTTTTCTTGTTTTCTTTGTTGCTTTATTTATTTTATTTTGTTTCTACTTACAACAAAATACTTATTGTTGTTATTTTTTCCAGTTTTTTTGTTTTGTTTTCTGCATTATTTATTTTCTTTTGTTTTTTGCTTTATTTTTTTATTCTTTTTGCTTTTAGTTTTAGAAAAATTATAAACTTTCTGTTAGTGCCATTAGTTTTCAAATTTGAAAACACTTTTTTAGTTTCTTTGTTTTCTTTGTTGCTTTATTTATTTTATTTTGTGATTAACTTTACTGGTTTTTTTCCTGGTTTTTTGATTTGTTTTTTGCATTATTTATTTTCTTTTGTTTTTTGCTTTAATTTTCAATTCTGTTTGCTTTTAGGTTAGCAAAATTATAAACTTTCTGTTAGTGCCATTAGTTTTAGAAAAATTATAAACTTTATGTTAGTGCCATTAGTTTTCAAATTTGAATAGTTAAAATTTGAATTCTTTGAAATTTGTGTGAATCACAAGTTTGTGATTAACTTGCTAAAAAAATGAGAATAGATGCGCTTATAAAGAAAATTCAACCTAAATTCATAGTAAATTTCTATGAATTTCAGAGAAATTCACTCTGAATTTAGGTTAAACTTTTCTCTATTAGGGCATCTATTTTCACTTTGAGAGGAGCTCAACAAGGCACAGAGGGAAGGGCTTATAAACCGGTGTGAGCCCCCTTCGGTTGGCGAGGTGGGACTAAACTCTGCCCGCAACGAGGACCAACCCTTTAGTCCCGGTTTGTGGCAAAATCCGGGACTAATGGTCATGGGCCAGGGGCGAGGAGCAAAATTATAAACTTTCTATTAGTGCCATTAGTTTTAGAAAAATTATAAACTTTCAGTTAGTGCCATTAGTTTTCAAATTTGAATAGTTAAAATTTGAATTCTTTGAAATTTGTTTGAATCACAAGTTTGTAATTAACTTTACTTTTTCCAGTTTTTTTTGTTTTTTGCATTATTTATTTTCTTTTGTTTTTTGCATTTTTAATTCTTTTTTCCTTTTAGGTCAGCAAAATTATAAACTTTCTGTTAGTGCCATTAGTTTTAGAAAAATTATAAACTTTCTGTTAGTGCCATTAGTTTTCAAATTTGAATAGTTAAAATTTGAATTCTTTGAAATTTGTGTGAATCACAAGTTTGTGATTAACTTTACTATAAAAATAGTTTTTTCCTGTTTTTTTGTTTTGTTTTTTGCATTATTTATTTTCTTTTGTTTTTTGCTTTATTTTTAATTCTTTTTGCTTTTAGGTCAGAAAAATTATAAACTTTCTGTTAGTGCCATTAGTTTTAGAAACAATTATAAACTTTCTGTTAGTGCCATTAGTTTTCAAATTTGAATAGTTAAAATTTGAATAATGGTATTACGAGGGCCGAACCATAAGACATTAAAGCATTTCAAATGAACTCTGAAAAAGTTGAAAGTTGGCATGGTATCATAATTTCACCCACATAGCATGTGCGTGTACAAAACGGACAATGGTAGCATACTCGTGTGTTACAAAGTTGGCATGGAATCATCATAATAGTTGCGGGAGAAAGTCTTCACTTTTTCTTCGCTTGTGCCATTTGCTTATTGCGCCGTAACCATGGATAATCTTCATCATTTATCAGGATGCTTGGGTCAGCCTTGACATTGAAGGGACGAATTTCATGACACTTTTCATAATCTTCAGACATGTTTGTCTTGCCGTCCACTCCCAGGATGTCCCTTTTTCCTGATAGAACTATGTGGCGCTTTGGCTCATCGTATGATGTATTCGCTTCCTTATCTTTTCTTTTTCTCGGTTTGGTAGACATGTCCTTCACATAGATAACCTGTGCCACATCATTGGCTAGGACGAACGGTTCGTCAGTGTACCCAAGATTTTTCAGATCCACTGTTGTCATTCCGTACTGTGGGTCTACCTGTACCCCGCCGCCTGATAGATTGACCCATTTGCACATAAACAAAGGGACCTTAAAATCAGGTCCGTAGTCAAGTTCCCATATGTCCACTATGTAACCATATTATGTGTCCTTTCCGCTCTGGGTTGCTGCATCAAAGCGGACACCGCTGTTTTGGTTGGTGCTCTTTTGATCTTGGGCGATCGTGTAAAATGTATTCCCATTTATCTCGTATCCTTTGTAAGTCAATACAGTCAAAGATGGTCCCCTGGACAACAAGTACAACTCATCACAAACAGTGTTGTCACCTCTGAGACGTGTTTCCAACCAACTGCTGAAAGTCCTGATGTGTTCACATGTAATCCAGTCGTCGCACTGCTCCGGGTGTTTGGAGCGCAGACTGTTCTTGTGTTCATCGACATACGGGGTCACCAAGGTAGAGTTCTGTAGAACTGTGTAGTGTGCTTGAGACCAAGAATATCCGTCCCTGCATATTATTGAGTCACTTCCAAGAGTGCCTTTTCCAGTCAGTCTCCCCTCATACCGCGATTTAGAGAGACCTATCTTCTTAAGGCCAGGAATGAAGTCAACACAAAACTTGATAACATCCTCTGTTTGATGGCCCATGGAGATGCTTCCTTCTGGCCTAGCGCGGTTACGAACATATTTCTTTAGGACTCCCATGAACCTCTCAAAGGGGAACTTATTGTGTAGAAATACGGGCCCTAGGATGACAATCTCGTCGACTAGATGAACTACGACATGCGTCATGATATTGAAGAAGGATGGTGGGAACACTAGCTCGAAACTGACAAGACATTGCGCCACATCACTCCTTAGCCTTGGTACGATTTCTGGATCGATCACCTTCTGAGAGATTGCATTGAGGAATGCACATAGCTTCACAATGGCTAATCGGACATTTTCCGGTAGAAGCCCCCTCAATGCAACCGGAAGCAGTTGCGTCATAATCACGTGGCAGTCATGAGACTTTAGGTTCTGAAACTTTTTCTCTGGCATATTTATTATTCCCTTTATATTCGACGAGAAGCCAGTCGTGACCTTCATACTGAGCAGTCATTCAAAGAAGATTTCTTTCTCTTCTTTCATAAGAGCGTAGCTGGCAGGACCTTTATACTGCTTCGGAGGCATGCCGTCTTTTTCGTGCAAACGTTGCAGGTCCTCCCGTGCCTCTGGTGTATCTTTTGTCTTCCCATACACGCCCAAGAAGCCTAGCATCATGTCGATTGAAGAGTGGACCTCTAGGTCTTTCCAGTAGGGTAGGTCCCAAAATATAGATTTCTTCTTCCACATGGGTGCGTGTCCCTCAGCGTCATTCTGAACAGCTAGTCCACCGGGACCCTTTGCAAAGATTACGTGTAAATAATTGACCATAGAAAGTACGTGATCACCGGTACGCATGGCGGGCTTCTTCCGGTGATCTGCCTCGCCTTTGAAATGGTTGCCTTTCCTTCGACATTGATGGTTGGTCGGAAGAAATCGACGATGGCCCAGGTACACATTCTTCCTGCATTTGTCTAGGTATATACTTTCAGTGTCATCTAAACAGTGCGTGCATGCGTGGTATCCTTTGTTTGTCTGTCCTGAAAGGTTACTGAGAGCGGGCCAATCATTGATGGTCATGAACAGCAACGCCTTTAGGTTAAATTCCTCTTGTCTGTGCTCATCCCACGTACGTACACCGTTTCCATTCCATAGCTGTAAAAGTTCTTCAACTAATAGCCTTAGGTACACATCAATGTCGTTGGCGGGTTGCTTAGGGCCTTGGATGAGAACTGGCATCATAATGAACTTCCGCTTCATGCACATCCAAGGAGGAAGGTTATACATACATAGAGTCACGGGCCAGGTGCTGTGATTGCTCCTCTGCTCCCCGAAAGGATTAATGCCATCCGCGCTTAAAGCAAACCATACATTCCTTGGGTCCTTTGCAAACTCATCCCAGTACTTTCTCTCGATTTTTCTCCACTGCGACCCGTCAGCGGGTGCTCTCAACTTCCCATCTTTCTTTCGGTTCTCACTGTGCCATCGCATCAACTTGGCATGCTCTTCGTTTTTGAACAGACGTTTCAACCATGGTATTATAGGAGCATACCACATCACCTTCGCAGGAACCCTCTTCCTGGGGGCTCGCCGTCAACATCACCAGGGTCATCTCGTCTGATCTTATACCGCAATGCACCGCATACCGGGCATGCGTTCAGATCCTTGTATGCACCGCGGTAGAGGATGCAGTCATTAGGGCATGCATGTATCTTCTCCACCTCCAATCCTAGAGGGCATACGACCTTCTTTGCTGCGTATGTACTGTCGGGCAATTCATTATCCTTTGGAAGCTTCTTCTTCAATATTTTCAATAGCTTCTCAAATCCTTTGTCAGCCACAGCATTCTCTGCCTTCCACTGCAGCAATTCCAGTACGGTACCGAGCTTTGTGTTGCCATCTTCGCAATTGGGGTACAACCCTTTTTGTGATCCTCTAATATGCGATCGAACTCCAGCTTCTCCTTTTGACTTTCGCATTGCGTCCTTGCATCGACAATGACCCGGCAGCGATCATCATCATCGGGCACATCGTCTGGTTCCTCTTGATCTTCAGCAGCTTCACCCGATGCAGCATCATTGGGCACATCGTCTGGTTCCTCTTGATCTTCACCAGCTCCCCCTGTTGCAGCATCACCGTATTCAGGGGGCACATAGTTGTCATTGTACTCTTCTTCTTCGCCGTCTTCCATCATAACCCCTATTTCTCTGTGCCTCGTCCAAACATTATAGTGTGGCATGAAACCCTTGTAAAGCAGGTGGGAGTGAAGGATTTTCCGGTTAGAGTAAGACCTCATATTCCCTCATTCAATGCATGGACAACACATAAAACCATTCTGCTTGTTTGCCTCAGCCGCATCGAGAAACTCATGCATGCCCTTAATGTACTCGCAGGTGTGTCTGTCATCGTACATCCATTGCCGGTTCATCTGCGTGCATTATATATAATTAAGTGTCCAAATTAATAGAAGTTCATCATCACATTAAAACCAAAGTGCATACATAGTTCTCATCTAACAACATATAGCTCTCCAGAGCATCTAATTAATTAAACCATACATTGAAACTATGTAAAACATTTCAATGCGAAAACAAATGCGATCATAATCACAATCAAGGTAACAATTGATCCAACGGCATAATGATACCAAGCCTCGGTATGAATGGCATATTTTCTAATCTTTCTAATCTTCAAGCGCATTGCATCCATCTTGATCTTGTGATCATCGACGACATCCGCAACATGCAACTCCAATATCATCTTCTCCTCCTCAATTTTTTTTATTTTTTCCTTCAACAAATTGTTTTCTTCTTCAACTAAATTTAACCTCTCGACAATAGGGTCGGTTGGCATTTCCGATTCACATACATCCTACATAAATAAAATCTATGTCACGTTGGTTGCCATAATTTTCATAAACAATAAATGAACCAATAGTTATAAAGATAATATATATACCACATCCGAATCATAGACAGGACGAGGGGCCGACGGGGGCGGATACCAAAACCATCGCACTATATAAGATGCAATAATAAAAGTAAGAAAATAATAAAAGTATCTATGTAAACATACAAGTAAGAATATTTTTCCTTTCAGAAAGAAGATAAGAACAAGAGGCTCACCACGGTGGTGCCGGCGATGAGCTCGGCGCGGGTGATCGACGGCGGTGAAGACGGGGACGGGGCGTGACGGACCGCTAAACCTAGACAAATACTATGGAAAATGGAGCTTGGAGGTCGAGCTTGGAGAGGAGAAACCTGAAGTAGTGTGGCTCGGGCATTCCTTCGAACACCTTATGTGCATAGGAGGTGAGCTAGAGCACCACCAATCCCTCTCCCCCTCGGCCAGAAAAAAACAGAGCAGTGTGCTCTGCTCTTACGCGAGGGGGTATATATAGGCACCTCATTGGTCCCGGTTGGTGGCATGAACCGGGACTAAAGGGGAGCCTTTGGTCCCGCTTCAAGCCACCAACCGAGACCAATGGTGGTGGGCCAGGAGCGAGGCCCATTGGTCCCGGTTCGTCCCACCAACCGGGACCAAAAGGTCCAGATGAACCGGGACCAATGGCCCACGTGGCCCGGCCGGCCCCCTGGGCTCACGAACCGGGTCCAATGCCCCCATTGGTCCCGGTTCTGGACTGAACCGGGACTAATGGGCTGACCCGGCCTGGACCAAAGCCCTGTTTTCTACTAGTGCTATGATATTCCTCCACACAAAAGGATTGTTGAAATTGCTGCAGGTGATACGATGGTCTTTATTTGTAGAGTCCTCCCCCATCTTTATAGTTACCTAACGAAGATGAATGAAATGATATATATAGGGTATTCTACATCTGCAATTTGGTACACGAAAACTCGGTAAAAGTTTGCGAGGTTCGAATTTTCAATAAAGCTATATGCACTGCATTTTGGAATGGAGGGAGCATACGGCAGTTGCTAACACTCACGTGGAAGATTTGTGTGTAGGAGGAGTGGTTGTTCTGTTAAATGACATGGCAAAACTGACACTTTCAGATGCCGATCTAACGGTTCTTACGGCATTCGTCAGGTAAAGGCTTGTGCAAACTGTCGGTGTACTAGAGTAGGGGTACCCTAGTATCCCGAACTTGTGCACGGGAAGTCGCAGCATCCCACGGCAAGGCTTGCCGGGTGATCGCCATGGTCCTCCGTGGTTCCTTTGGAGCCATTCAAGGAAAAAAGTATCCAAGCCAAGGAGACAAGACCCCGGCAAGAGGAGCTTGCCGGGAAGGCCAACCAAGGCATCTCAAGGAACTTGCCGCGACGCGCCACGCGTCCCGGCAAGGCCCGGTGAGCGACAAGCTCCCGGACACGACAAGACAACGACCACGGCAAGGCGCTTGCCGCGGCAAGCCACCACTCTGTGTGCGCGCTCCAGCACATCCACCAACGTGTCGCTCTGGGACCCTTCCAGGCGTACGTGGCGGGAGGCTGTGCAGCCAGCGGTGCGCGGTGGCAAGCGGCGCTGACAAGATTGCCATCGTGGCGAGCGGTGGCGTCCCTGACGGTCCCTCTTGCACTATTTAGGCGATGCAGACGGGCATTTAATGCCTTTGTCCCCTGCCGTCAGGGTTAGGTATGATACACTGTAGCAGGTAGCTGCACCAACCGCAACACCTTTCCATTTTTACCCTTGCCTACGTTGCCACCTGTCGGTGACCCCTTGAGCATATAAAAGGAGGCCCATGCGCAACGTAGAGGGGGAGGAAGAGAACACTCACGCTCGGTCTCGTTAGCTGCTGGGGTGTACTGTAGCACTCCGCGCTCCCGAGCAAGAACTCAATACAAACCACAAAGCAGGAGTAGGGTTTTACGCATCCGTGCGGCCAGAACCTGGGTAAACTGCTCGTGTGCTTCGCCTCGATCCGCTCTTCGTGCGACCCGCGCCCCCGCCGAACCGAAAGGGACTCGGTCCGCCGGTCCCATAGGTGTTCGTGGGTTAGTCCCCCGGCATCTTTGGCGCGCCAGGTAGGGGCGTCGATCTTGTGTGAACCAGATCCGGCGTTCACACGAGCTAGATCTTCATCATCTTCATCGACATGCCGCCGAAGAAGAAGGCTTCGGAGGCGGCTGCTCCGTCCGCGCTGAACCCACCACCGCTGGAGCAAACGGCTGATGGGGCAGACGCCGGCGGAAGAACGGGCGTCGACGAGGGAGCTCACGGTGCTGCCAGGTCCAAGGACAAGGCTGCGCTGCCCATCGGCGGCGTAGCCGGCTCCCACAACGACCGGGCGCACTCCAAGACCTCGGCGTCTGTACATGCACCGCGCCCATCTCAGGAGGCGCGGGACCGGCAGCGTCATGGTACTCACGGTACCATGCGTTTGCTCGACCAAGATCGAGCTGGTGGATCTCGGAGTGCTCAAGACCAGCATGCACGCCAACATGCTGGCACGAGCGAGGCACGGTCGCCTGGACGGGATACTGCTCCTTCTAACATAGTTAGAGGTCCGAGCATATCCCGCTCCTCGCACCGTTCGCCACCGCCACCCGCCACTACAGCAGAAGCTTTGGCGCGAGCTCAACTGCTCCTGGATTACCCTCCAACGGCAGACAAGATCGACGACTGGAGGGCCACCATTCAGAGTCTCATCAGCTTCGCCAACGGCGACACTCAACGGCAGCCGAGCACATCGCAGCCGCGGCAAGTCAGCCAGGCACAAGCCGATGGCGCCAAGACCGGTGGGGGTGCAACCACTGTGCGCTCTCCGCCCCGAAGGCCAAGATCGCCGACTCGCCGGATCCACCTCGACAGCGACTCCACCGCGTCATCAGATCCACGAGCTCGTCGCGATCAGCGCCAAGTTCTTCACGAACGACAGCAAGAAGACGCTCGTACTCGCATCGAGCGCCGAAGAGAAGCGCGACGTCAATCGGACCAGCGCGCTGGGCCCTCTGTCGACATGCATGCGCCAGGGGAACCAGGCGACTTGCCGTACGCGGGAGGTTGCCCTGCATTTACTCGTGAGCTACGGCAAGTCCAGTGGCCCAGCACGAAGAATTTCAAGCCAGACGTACGAGAGAAGTACGACGGCAAGTGCATCCGTCGAAGTTCCTCAGCATCTACACCATCGCGGTGCAGGCTGCCGGGGGGCGGGACGACAAGATCCTTGCCAACTACTTCCCGCTGGTGCTCAAGCCCAACGTCAGGTCCTGGCTCATGCACTTGCCGGACAACTCCATATCCTCCTGGGCAGACCTATGCCATCAGTTTGTCGGTGCCTTTACAGGCAGCCACAAACCTCATGGCCAAGAGAGCGACCTTCATCTGCTCGCCCAGAAGGAAGGAGAGCCCCTACGCAAGTACATTCAGAGATTCAGCCGTGTACAACACAACATCCCAGATGTCCACCCTGCCGCGGTCATCAGCGCGTTCCATCAGAACGCGCGTAACCGCAGGATGCGGGAGGAGATGGCGATGTGCAACATCAGAGACGTCAGTGAGCTGTATGCCCTGGCCGACAAGTGTGCACGTGCTGAGGAAGGGAGGAAACTCCCCGGAGAAAATACAGGAGCAGGAGGATCTGACAGCGAGGATGCTGCCCCAGCAAAGAAAAACCGGCGGCGGAACAACGGGAAGAAGAAAGGCAAAGATGTGCTAGTCATTGAGCAGTCCAGCAACGAAGGTGGAGCCAAGAAAGCCAAAGCTGGTAGCTCCGGCAAGGAGATTGCTGCATGCACCAACTGCCAGACTGTGGCGGTCGCCGACAAGCAGGACGGCACCGACAAGCAGTACTGCAAGATCCACCGCACCAAGGGCCATGACCTCCAGAGCTGCAAGAAGATCGAGCAGCTTGTCCAACAGCAAAAGGCTGAATACGAGCAACGCAACAAGGAGAGGGACCAAGGAGGCACTGGAGAATCCGTCAAGAAGCGCGCCGGCCGGGGAGGACGCCGCGGCAAGGCCAAGCAGCGGCAAGGAGACAGACCTCCCCGCGGTCGCGACAAGGATGAAGATGACAACGACGACGAAGACATGGATGATGTCGAGACCAGTGAGCAGGAGTTCCAGAAAGCCACAGAGGTCTTGTGCGTTGACGGCGGTGCTTCTCTGCATACTTCGCACTGCCAACTCAAGCAGTGGGTGCGGGAAGTCAATGCGGCGGAACCACCTGTCGCGTCACGCAAGCTTCTGAAATGGTCCAGCACGCCTATCATCTTTGATATTGAGGACCACCCTGATCGCATAACTGCGGTCGGGTGCTTGCCGATGTTGGTTTCACCAACTATCCGCAACCTCAAGGTCACTAAGATGCTAGTTGACGGCGGGGCCGGCTTGAACCTGATCTCCTCCGCTGTACTCCAGAAACTCCAGATCCCTGACAGCGAGCTTGAAGAGACCGGCACATTCCAAGGAATCAACCCGGGAAGGAGCAAGCCGAAGGGGAAGGTCACGTTGCCAGTAACATTTGGCAACGAGGTGAACTTCAGGACTGAGAGGGTCACTTTTGACGTTGCCGATTTTCCATTGCCTGACAATGGGATACTCGGCCGTCCAGCACTCGCCAAATTCATGGCGGCCTCTCACTACGCATACAACATGCTGAAGATGCCAGGCCCGATAAGCGTCATCTCTGTCCCTGGTGACAAGAAGGATGCTCTTATCTGCGCCGACAAGATCTACCGGGAAGCGGCAGACGCAACAGATCGCAAGTCACCTGCCGTTGAAGCTCCCAGGGGGAAGAAGAAGACCAAGTCCGGCAAGAGTTCTGATGCCCACTCCGGCAAGCACACCTCTTCGGAGTGCTGCGCTGCCGTCGAGGATGCACCATCAAGCTCCACCGGCAAGTGTAAGAAGACAATGGCAGCTCCGCCAGAGACCAAGAAGGTGTCCGCCAGGGAGGACGACACTGGTGGTACCTTCACCATCAGTGCCACTCTCGACCCTAAATAGGAAAGCGCGCTCATTACTTTCCTGCGGGCGAACGTTGACGTGTTTGCGTGGGAACCGTCTGACATCCCCGGTGTTCCCAGGAAAGTAATTGAGCACCATCTTGCCGTTTATCCTCATGCGCGGCCCGTCAAGCAGAAGATCAGGAAGCAAGCAGTGGAGCGCCAAGAATTCATCGCAGAAGAGATCAAGAAGTTGGAAGCAGCAGGCCTTGTCAGAGGAGTGCTCCATCCTACGTGGTTGGCCAATCCTGTAGTCGTGCGCAAGGCGAACGGGAAATGGAGACTTTGTATCGACTTTACCGATATTAATAAAGCTTGTCCCAAAGACCCATTTCCTTTGCCACGCATTGACCAGATTGTTGACTCCACGGTCGGATGTGACTTGCTTTCATTTCTTGACGCATACTCAGGATACCATCAGATCTTCATGGCAAAAGAGGGTGAGGAGAAGACCGCATTCATCACTCCATGTGGCACGTACTATTTCATACGGATGCCTTTCGGTTTAAAAAATGCTGGTTCAACATTTGCAAGGGTAGTCCACAAATACGGAAGCCTACATGGATGACATAGTGGTCAAGAGCAAGGACAAGGCAACTCTGATTCAAGATTTAGACGAGACCTTTGCAAATCTGCGCAAGATCAGCCTCAAGCTCAACCCCGAGAAGTGTGTGTTTGGAGTCTCCTCCGGCAAGCTTCTCGGGTTCTTCGTGTCTCAGCGGGGAATCTAAACCAATCCCGACAAGATCAAGGCCATTGAGCGGATTGAAGCACCAAAGCGCGTCAAGGATGTACGAAGACTTGCTGGTTGCGTGGCTGCTCTCAGCAGGTTTATCTCTAGGTCTGCTGAGCGTGCCCTGCCGTTTTTCAAAATATTGAAAAAGGCAGGTCCAATGAAATGGACTCCGGAAGCGGAGGCTGCGCTGCAAGACTTGAAGAGATACCTGTCCTCCACTCCAACACTTGTCGCACCTAAGCCACAAGAGAAGTTGCTGCTGTATATAGCGGCAACCAATCAAGTGGTTAGTGCTGCGTTAGTAGCAGAGAGGGAGACAGATGACGAGCCAGCAACCATGGCAGGCGCATCCAGCGACAAGCAGGGGGCTTCCCCGACAAGCTCTGGTCCCGACAAGGATGGATCTGCGCAGACACGCGAGGAGATATAGAAGAGAATGGTACAGCGCCCAGTTCACTTTGTCAGTTCCCTTCTGCAGGGGGTAGGTCAAGGTACTCTGGCGTGCAGAAATTGCTTTTCGGCCTTATCATGGCCTCGAGAAAGCTGCGCCATTACTTCCAAGCACATGAGATCATAGTTGTCACTCGTTTTCCACTGAAGAGGATACTACAGAATCCAGAAGCGACAGGCAGGATTGTTGAGTGGGCACTAGAACTGTCAAGCTTTGGCCTCAAGTTTGAGAGTACTTCAACTATCCAAAGCAGAGCATTGGCAGAATTCATAGCAGAATGGATGCCAACACCAGATGAAGAAATTCCAGACACGAGCATCCCCGTCGAGGAAGCAAGCAAAGAGTGGCTGATGTACTTTGACGGTGCCTTTTCGCTGCAAGGCGCCGGCGCTGGCGTGCTGCTTGTCGCACCCACCGGAGAGCACCTCAAGTACGTAGTCCAGATGCACTTTCCCAAGGAGCAAGCAACAAACAATATTGCAGAGTATGAAGGCTTGCTTGCCGGTCTCAGGATCGCGGCAGACCTTGGGATTAAGAAGCTCATTGTCAGGGGTGACTCGCAGCTTGTCGTCCGCCAAGTGAACAAGAGCTATCAGAGTCTGTTGATGGAAGCCTACGTCGACGAAGTGAGAAAGCTAGAAGAGCACTTTGACGGCCTATATATGGAGCATGTTCCAAGAGCTCAGAACGCCGTTGCCGATGGCCTATCAAACTGCGCCGCACTTAAGTTACCTGTGGAACCAGGGATCTTTGTGCTCAAGCTGACTCAACCATCTGTAACGCCATCAACTGGACAGAGCAAGAAGAGGAAGTTGATTTCTGGGGACTATTTTCCGGCAGAGCTTCCCGAAGCCGCCGCCAAGAAGGTCCCCAAGATCAACGCCAAGAGCGCTGAGGAGCAGTCTGCTCCGGCAAGCCCTAGGGTTTGTTCGGTTGAAGCACAAACTCCCGACAACTTTTGCTCCGGCAAGCTTGCCGGGGAACGTCAAGCTCCGGCAGAGCCGCAGGTTCTCGCCGTAGAAGCGGATGTTCCCGCAGCAGCAGATTTGCCTTTAGTCCTTGTTGTCGAGCCACAAGCAACAGCATGGACACAGCAGATTGTCCGTTTCCTTCAGACAGGAGAACTTCCCGAAGAGAAAGAAGAAGCAGAAAGAGTAGCCCGGCAGTCAAGTATGTACCAGTTTGTCGACAACACGCTGTACAGAAGAAGACTCAACGGGGTGAAATTGAAGTGTATTCACCGGGAAGACGGACAAAAGTTGGTGGCAGAGATACATGGAGGCATATGTGGTCACCACATTGGCGCAAGAGCACTTGCCGGCAAAGCATTCCAACAAGGTTTCTTTTGGACGACAGCCCTCCAGGATGCAACTGCACAAGTAACCAAGTGTGAAGCGTGCCAGTTCCATTCCAAGCAAATACACCAACCAGCTCAAGCTCTCCAGACGATCCCTTTATCCTGGCCATTTTCGGTCTTGGGGCTCGACATCCTCGGCCCCTTTCCCCGAGTAGTCGGGGGCTTTGAGTACTTGTACGTTGCAATCGACAAGTTCACAAAGTGGCCAGAAGTGGAAGCAGTGAGGAAGGTGACAGCACAGTCAGCAGTCAAGTTCTTCAGGTCGATTGTTTGACGCTTTGGGATCCCTAACAGGATAATCACCGACAACGGTACGCAATTCACGAGCCACACCTTCATGCAGTACGTCCAAGATCTTGGCACCAAGGTCTGCTTCGCTTCTGTTGCTCACCCGAGAAGCAACGGTCAAGCGGAGAGGGCAAATGCTGAAGTGCTGCGTGGGCTCAAGACCAGGACTTTCGACAGGCTGCACAAGTGCGGAAGAAACTGGATCGAGGAGCTGTCGGTGGCTCTTTGGTCGATCAGGACGACGCCAAATCGAGCCACTGGCCTGACACCTTTCGCTCTAGTCTATGGAGCAGAGGCAGTTCTCCCCACGGAACTCGTATACGGGTCCCCTCGGGTGCTCGCTTATGATGAGCTTGAGCAAGAGCAGCTGCGACAAGATGACGCGCTACTCCTTGAGGAAGACCGTCTTCAGGCTGCTGTACGAGCTGCTCGCTACCAGCAAGCTTTGCGCCGCTACCATAGCCGCAAAGTTAACACCAGAAGTCTCGAGGAAGGTGACCTTGTTCTTCGGCGTGTTCAGTCCGCCAAGAATTCCAGCAAGTTGACGCCGAAGTGGGAAGGCCCTTACCGGGTGAAACGAGTCCCTAGGCCTGGCGCTGTCTGCCTTGAGACCGAAGATAGCATTCCGGTGAGCAATTCCTGGAACATTGAGCATCTTCGTAAGTTTTACCCGTAAGGCGCGGTTGCCGGAACCTGTTCCGGCAACCACCTTTTGTACAAGTCTTGCCGCTGTTGCATGTAATCCTTTGTACAAAGCCGGGCGCAGACCCCGTGCATAAGTAAAGCTCATGTACTCCGCACACCTTGTCAATTTCATGCTTTCTATTTTTTGCATATGTGATCTGACATTTTGTGCAGCACCTACTCCCCGGTAAGCAATAACGAGCCGTAAGGCTCCATATCTTTATTTTCTCCTCTTTCTTTTTTCTCAAGGAAAGGAAGGTTCCCTCGCCCACAAGTTTGCCGGGGGGAAAGGAGAAGATAATGGTATGGACCAGGCGTCGTTCAAGAAAGTTTCGCCTTACCGAGAAGCAAACAACAGAAAAGCTAAGTTGCCAAAGTTTGAGCAATCAGATTTTTAAAAAATTTAAGTTATCTCCCTTGAACGACCACACTTTGTATGGAAAACCTGTGTGCGGAGGAACCAACTCATAGCTAGTTGCGCCCTTACTTTGTTTCGAGTCCGCTCAACAACTTAAGTGAGCTGCGACTAGTTGCGACAAGGTTTCTTGTCGGTAGTGGCACCGCCAGCAGGCTGCTGACGTCCCGCACTCAGCGCTCGCGGCTAAGGTGCCTGCACCGGCAAGTCCCCTAAAAGCGTAGGGCAAGACATACAAAGGGAGGAATCAAGTAAAGGGAATAACATTGCAATCATTACCCGGAATAGAGTTATATTATATGGTAGCTTGTCGCGGCTCTAACAGATTGTTCTCATAACATGACCAGCAGCGACAAGAAAAGAAGAAAATGGGCGGCCTAGTCTACGCGATCGCCCTCGATCCTCTTGATCCCGCTCACCTTATCCACAATGGGTGCGACAAGGGTCTTGAGCGCCTCCAGATCAGCATCCGGCGGCAGGGTCTTGAGGACGTTGGTGAGGTTGAGGCCCGGGTTGCGGAAGGCCACCTTCACCAACACCTTTTGAAGAGCTCCCGCGCAGATCTTGCGCGACTCGTCGGCCAGCTGCTTTGGGATCCTCTCCCGGAGTCGCTGGAGGGCCGTCGCCACGCCTTTGAAGAACAAGATGAGCTTGGCGCTGGGTTGGAGGTTCTTGTCGGAGGGATACCCGAGATCCTCCATCCCCAGCTGCGCCAGCTCCCTGTCAATGTCTGCGGCAACATTCACGAGACCCTCCCTCTAGTGCTCCACATTCTCCCTAAAAGTATTCTGGGCGGCGGCAGCACTCACCAGCAGCGCCTTGTCGCCCTTGATCTCCTCCTTCAAGGCCACCTCCTGCTCCCTGGTGCCGTCCAGCGTCTTGGTCAAAGTGTTCAGCTTCAACTCAAGATCTGCCTCCAGCTGCGCCACTCGCCTTGAGATCGGCCTTGGCGGCGATAAGCTCTTCACCACTCGCCTTGAGATCGGCCTCCAGCTGCGCCACCTTCGTCTCCAGCTCCTTCTTGGCGGCCTCGGCCACTACAGCAGCATCCTCTGCTTGCTTAAGGGCTCCGCCGAATTTTTGCTCACGCGCGGCAAGCTCCTCCTCGTGGCTGTCGAGGTTAACTTTCCGCTGCACCAGCTCGCCCTCCTACGCAGACAGCTTCTCAGCGGCAAGCCGTTGTTGCTCTTCAACTTCGGCGTTCTCGAAGAAGAAGGCCTTCTGATCTTCGGCGAGTTGCTCCCGCTCCTCTGCCAGGGACCGGAGAGCTTCCTGGTTGAGACCCCGGAGCTCCTTCGCGCGCTTCTCGATGTCCGCTCCCGCCTTCGCGACAAGCGCCTCGCGGGATTCCAGCTTGGCTTGCCGCGCGCGGTAGAGCGACAACAGCTTCCGCAGCAGCCGCTCCTCCTCAAGCTCGCCGCTGCTGCTGCTCGGCGCATCAACTAGCGTCAGCCCAACGGAGGCGAGCACCTCTCCATCAAAGCTCTCTCCCTCGACCGGTGCCCTGGAGCTTGACGCCCAGGGGAGGTTGATGAAGACGCCATCGCCGGCCTTCAAGTAGACGCCTGGCTGGGGCGCTTCGGAGCCTGGCGCTGTGGCAGCGGCGGACGGGTCGGCGGTCGACGTAGCGCCTGGCGCTCCTGCGGCCTCAGGGCCGTCAGTGCGATCGCCAGACCCCTCGCCAGCTGCTGCGGTGGCAGCTTTGGCGGCCTCGTCGCCGGCGGGATCATCAGCGCCGGCTGCTTCTTTAGTGGCAGCGGCGTCGTCGGCAGCAACCTCGGCCTCCATCGGCTCCGCAGCAGATGGGTCTGATGGCCGGAAAAGTGAGAAAAGTCAAGCAAATACCCAAAAAGAAGAAGAACCCAAGGGAAGCTTTGAAGAGAAGATTACATGTACTGGGTTCGGCAGTCGTAGTCTCCGCCGCCGGGGGGACGCTGGTGCTGTCCCTTGCCGGAGAACTCTCCCTTGCCGGAGGACTCTCCCTTGGCATTTCGGGGGCGGCCTCCGGGTGCTGCTGGTGGGGCTGCTCTGCTCCTACACAAACCAACAGTCAGATGTCAGCAAAGAAAGAGTATCCATGCGCGCCTAACAGTGGAAAGCGAACCATATACTTACGCTGGGGGCTGCTCTGGAGATCAGTTGCCGGGTCCGGCAAGGTTGTCTCGGACGCACCCCCTGCTGTCGCGGTGGGTTCGTCCTCGATGACAATCACTGGGACCTTGGCTCCCTTCGCTGCTCTCTGGGCCAGAGTCCTAAAAAGGAATAAGTTCAGAGCAAAGCAAATGAGATACAAGACAAAACAGCAAGAATTGAAGAACTACAAGTACAACAAGAGAATCTTACTCTTCTTCTTCCTCATCGGAGCTGAACGCAGAGAAGTCGAAGTCCGGCTCAAGTCCGGCGCGAGGAGGCGGAGGAGTAGTTTCCCTGGGCCGCTTGGCAGGAACAGTGACGGTGGTCTGAGACGACCCCGCTCCGGCTGCCGCCGCGGCGTGAGAAGCGGCAAGAGCAGAAGCGGTGGTCCGGGTGGACCCTGCTCCAGTTGTCGCAGCAGCGTGAGGTGCTCCCGCCGCAACAGTGCTTGCTGCGGTGGAGCGTGTCGCGCGGCGCGGCGACTGTTCACTCGCCCGCCGCCCCGCTACGTCCCCGGCCTTGCGGAGACGCCTTCTTGGTGGGGATGGAGGCTCTGCTTGCGGCGAGCTGCCTGAAGATGAGGAGGAAGAGGAGTTGATCTCCAGCGAGCCGCTCGTATCCTCGGCGGGCTCGCTCGACTCGACGTCATGCCCGGCAAGCTCTTTCTCGCCGACGAGCTCCTCTCTCTCGGCACGGCTTGCCGCCTCTGCTGCCTCTGCCTCCTCCACGGTGAATCCCAATTCGCCCACGGCTGCAGCTGCCGCCGCCTCTTCCAGCCTAGTGGCGATGCGTGTCATCTCCGCATCGGTGGTGTCGCGGGTGAGGCTATTCTTTTCGTCGGAGCAGACCGGCACTTCTACCAAGCCGTCAAAGAACTGCTGCACGACGTCGTCTGCAGGCTCTTGCCAGGTTGGGACAATTCCATGCGAATCGCATAGCGGCATCATTGCACGGATGCGGTCGAGCGCGGAGTTGTTGCACAGTGGAACGACACCCTTCGGCAACCTGAACACTTCCGGATGTTGAGGGTCATACTTGAACAGCTCCTGGAGCATCGTGTTAAGCTCCAGAACAGTGAAGTTGAAGTTGAGGCCCGGGCGCAGCCTCATGATATCCGCTGCATTCTTGAATTCCCAGGCGGGTCTCCCCCGTTCCTGCAGGGGGGCGATGCGGCGGCGAAGAAAATCTGCGCCAACAGCGCCTACAGTGAGCCCGGCAAGCCTGAGGCGTTGGATCCGGGTGATGGCAATCTTAAGCCTATCGTCTTCCGGGGCCACGTCACTCCAATCGCTGCCGCGTGCTACTGGGGCTTGGCGCCGGGCGGTAAACGGCTGCGGGTTCTCCTCGACAATCCAGCACCAGTCTGCTCTACATTCCTCCCACTTGCCGCGGAACTCTCCCTCCAGATAAGTGTCCTTCTTGCCGGCCCTCGAGATCCAGGCGATTCCGCCGGATAAAGGCTCTCCTCTCTCTACTCAGGGCATAAAGAAGTGGCGAAAAAGGGCTACATTGGGATAGACTCCGACAAAGTTTTTGCCGAGATGTGCGAAAACTGCCATGGTCAGAACAGCATTGGGGGTGAAGTCAAGGAGGCGGAACCCGTAGGTGTTCATAATATCGCAGAAAAACTCAGAGAAGGGCGGGCAGAGCCCGCAGTAGAAGAACAAGGCGAAGAAAGGATATCCGTTTGGAGCCATTTTCCAACCGGTGGCTGGAAGTACCTTCGTGCGCGGATGCGCTCGCGTCTCCGTCGACCAGAAGAGGTAGTAATTCTCCCTCAGCTCCCTCGCGGCGAGCTTGGGGGGGAAGATTGCCCGCTCCTTTCGCAGCGCCGCAAGCCGCTGTGCCTCGGTCGACTTCACAACCTTCCCTTTGTCGGCTCTCGGAGCCATGGCGGAAGTGGTGGAGGAGGTCGACGGCGTTGGTGGTGCTGATGGCGATGGGGGGCGGGGCGCTGCTCTCTTTCAGCTTTGGGAAGACGAGGGAGCGGCGGAGGTTTCCGAGATTGGAGTAGCAACCGGCGAATGGGCGAACTACCCCTGTTTCCCATGCTTATAAAGAGGGAAGGGGCGGACGTTCCGCCTTTCCGAATAAACAAACCACACACGATCCATCCCACGACGCCGCATTCAACGCGTGCCGTTCGGGGAGGGCGCGGTGGATACGGGGAGAGATACGGCGTAACCCAGGCCGCGCGTGCCCGTGCCCTGTTTTGGGCCTGGCCCAACAGCGCTCGGCACCGTGTATGGCCCAGGCCCGGGGGCTCCTGTCGGTGTACTAGAGTAGGGGTACCCTAGTATCCCGAACTTGTGCACGGGCAGTCGCAGCATCCCGCGGCAAGGCTTGTCGGGTGATCGCCAAGGTCCTCCGTGGTTCCTTTGGAGCCATTCAAGGACAAAGTATCCAAGCCAAGGAGACAAGACCCAGGCAAGAGGAGCTTGCCAGGAAGGACAACCAAGGCATCTCAAGGAACTTGCCGCGACGCGCCACGCGTCCCGGCAAGGACCGGTGAGCGACAAGCTCCCGGACACGACAAGACAACAACCACGGCAAGGCGCTTGCCGCGGCAAGCCACCACTCTGTGTCCGCGCTCCAGCACATCCATCAAAAAAGTCGCTCTGGGACCCTTCCAGGCGTACGTGGCGGGAGGCTGTGCAACCAGCGGTGCGCGGTGGCAAGCGGCGCTGACAAGATTGCCATCGTGGCGAGCGGTGGCGTCCCTGACGGTCCCTTTTGCACCATTTAGGCGACGCAGATGGGCATTTAATGCCTTTGTCCCCTGCCGTCAGGATTAGGTATGATACACTGTAGCAGGTAGCTGCACCAACCGCAACACCTTTCCATTTTTACCCTTGTCTACGTTGCCACCTGTCGGTGACCCCTTGAGCATATAAAAGGAGGCCCATGCGCAACATAGAGGGGGAGGAAGAGAACACTCACGCTCGGTCTCGTTAGCTGCTGGGGTGTACTGTAGCACTCCGCGCTCCCGAGCAAGAACTCAATACAAACCACAAAGCAGGAGTAGGGTTTTACGCATCCGTGCGGCCCGAACCTGGGTAAACTGCTCGTGTGCTTCGCCTCGATCCGCTGTTCGTGCGACCCTCTCCCCCGCCGAACCGAAAGGGACTCGGTCCGCCGGTCCCATAGGTGTTCGTGGGTTAGTCCCCCGGCACAAACGTTTGTCGGATAATGATTTACGGACACATGCATTGCTTTGATACATGCCCCCTCTCTCTCACGCACACGCACCCTCCCGATTCCTCTCGCACCCACCGTCTATCTGCAGGTAGACGTCACACACATATGTGCTCTTCACACCCTACCCTCAGAACTTCTAGAAAACAAAAGACGTCGCGCATATTTTATTTTAGCTCACACGTCACACACTTATACTATTACTCTTGTGGCAAACGTTCTTTGGGCATAGTATATTGTACTCTCATGAAGAGAAGCGGTGCACGCACGCACTAGTTCTCTGACACCCACTCGCGGGTACACGTAGGAGCACATTTTTTAAGCTGGTACAACAAAGTCACTCCACTATATATATAAGCAGGAGCCTTAGCGCTTGCTTTACTAGGGTTCCTCTCGTTCACTCTCTCATGCTCTCCAGATCTAAGCAAGACATAGGTGGCCACAATCTCTCTCAGCTCACGGCTGGTCACAAATCCGGCCGGACAACCTCGACCGGGGCAGGGGTGTAGGTGCATCGTTCACGCTGTCGTGGGCGGCGAGGGAGGAGACCAACGGCTGCCCGCGCATCCCGATCGGCGGCCGTGCCGTTCTCTCCGAGAGAGCACCGGCTCTGGAGGGCCTCCGACCCCTTCTTCCTCCCTGCGGTATTGTGGCCAAGATACGGCCTCCCGACGCCGTCTTTGCCACATGCTGACGACCCTTGGGTATATATTCCTTCGAAACCTGCCTTGCTCTACTGCCCCAGCTCCCCACTTGGCTTCATGTGGATCTTTTTCTACTTCCGTCCGTTGTTCCAAAGCCACCTTGACTTTTACTATTATTAGAGGTAAAGCTAGTTCATACAGTCGACTCTAAGAGTTGGTTCAAACAGGGAAGAAAGTGGGAAAGCTGTAGCATGAATCTAGGACTTGGTTCTAAGAGGAAACGGGGGAAAGTAATAGATACTAGCTACCCAACCGGCCTCTTGGTTGAAAAGACAAAGAAAGCATGGTGGATGGCGAAGGGTGGGGGAAGTGGAGCTATATCTTGGTTGAAAAAGGAAAGAAAGTGACGGGAGTTGGGGGGCAACGCAAATGAGAATGGGAAAGTCTAGATTTCCTGTGCTCACATAGGAAAATGTCGTCGAGGAGATAAAAAATGGGACAAATGAAGACATGTTGCCCGAGTGTTTGCCGCTCCCGGCAATCACATCTGCCTCATCACTTTATGCACCTGTTGTCCCTACGCCCATATCTCTACCTTTAATGTAAAATCACATGAAGCATTAAGCAATGCCACCTAATGCCACTAATAAGTAATGGTGTAGTGCCATCGATAAATTGAAGCAATGCCACCACCATTTTATGAACTGCTTCTGTCTTGCTTTATTTCCCATGAATTGTGTTTTTGTAGTTACACTTAAATCTCACAAAGCTAACATTGTTTCATCCCAGTGGAACTGCACAAATTTGATTGCACATTTACTGACCATGTGCTACTCTCATGACAGTAATATTAATGCTATTGTTCTGCATGTTAATCTAGTGGCAGTGTTGATGTGATGTCATGCTACTTACTTAAGGACACTTTCATACTGTCAATCTAGTGCCAATTATAACACAATAGATGCATATGTTAATCATACGCCACTGCAAATATCTGTCACTGTTTAAATAACCGTATTTCGTATTTGCGTAAACAGGGATGTCTGTCTCCATATCGTTTCGGGATGTCTGTCTCTGTATCATTTCTATCCGCACAATCAAAAGCACACACCTCAGTTTTAGTAGAACTGAGCAAAATGAGATGGCTATACCTCGTTGTCGTCGTCTAACCACCCGTCTTTCAGGTATTCCTACATTGGTAGTTACTAGGTAGAATGACCAACGCAATATAAAAGAAGTTGATTCGTACATTTTACTTCCTGATTGCAGTGTAGGGATGAGCGAAAACAACTGCATCCTAGTCCGGAATGCACTTTCTACCAGTTCATCCATCGACTAAGGACTAGCTGGCATGGCTGCACGACGGTTTTTTGGACAGGTGCGCGGACAAGAGGCATTGTGGTCTGCTTATTTCTACAAATAGCAGTGCTTAAATTTAGTGGAATGCACAAGAATTTCAGCTGGTCAGTACACTACATGGTTCAGTTCAGCATCCCAGCTGAGAACACAATTATAATTGGTTATTCTAGAATGAGAGAACCTAACCTTGGATGGTGGCAACAAGAAAAAACCAGAGTGAACTCCAGGAAATTTAAGCCTGCCGGGGGGCCCTTTGCTGAGAGAAGCCTTGCTTGTTTTTTCCTGATTTGTAAACCTTCTCACAACTTTGACTTTTGTTGTGAACTAGTATATGTTTGTTATGTTCTATGAATCATTGAGACGTATAAAATTGCTTAACTTATGCTTTTCAAGTTTTTTATGAAGCCGAGTTTAATGTGAGTGTTCCACATGAACGCTGGACTAGCATGTGAACGTTTGGAATTTACATTGTGGCATCAGTTAACTGCAGCAACCACTGTAACAAGATACATAGTTGCGTATATGTCAGATAGCAGATTGTTGATTGTAAGATAGTCGATAGCCTAGTGTTGAAGCGAGTTGAGCCAATGTGTCGTGTTTTGCACAACTGCTTACAAGTGGGGTAGCACCAACAGTGTTTACAAGTACTTATGTATACGTCGGCGCATAGTTCTCAAACGAGTACTCTATTTCATCAAAACACACACTGCTCGTATGATAAAACTAGTGAGGACGCATCTGTTTTGGCAAAAATTATGATGATTCACGGGCACACAAAAGTAGCAGCAGTTCCCATAGACGGATTCAAACAGAGTACTAGCCCCAAAGGGCTCGATAACAGGCAAGGTTCGGATAATTAGACAGAATCCAAACTACTATTAAACACTAGCAGGGGCAAGTATTTCATGCCTCGATCTAATTTGGGCTGGACACAAGATGGACCTTGCCATGAACATCGACGTCCGGCAGCAGCTCAATCCTGTGAACCTTCATGAAGACAACCTTGTGGCCTTGCCACTCATAAACTTGTTTGTGGAGGCATGCCACATCATCTTCCTGCGTAAGCTTGACAAGAATAGTATGCCTCACAAACGAAGGAGTTGCTTTGAACTTCTTGTGCTTCAGTACACCCTAGACAACACGCCTGACAACAGTGAGGCTGGAATACAACTCTTCATTGGTATAAGCGCAAATGGCTTCCAGGATCCAATAGCCTAAAAACTCTGTTTTCCCAGTGCGTATATTCAGGTCATCTGCCTCATAGCGAGTGACATGTACAACCACACAATCCTTGTCTGCATCAGGGCTCTAATTGAAACAGAAACAAATTCTGAATTACTTTCCAGTATAAGAAACACAAGTTATTTAAACCACTATGTATAGCATGGCATCGAAGCTAATAAAATTTTGCATTATTCATCACCACATACTTAGATGAAAAACCACAATCAAGATCGGCAAAGAAGAAAATCACCTTGGGCGGCTCAGCGGGGGGGGCACATTCTCGAAGGGGGAAAACTGCTCCTGCAGTGCCACGGGGGCTGTAACCTCAAATGGGGCGTTGACCATCTCGGTAGTGGTCGTGACTGTATCTGGGGTCGGCTCGGTGGCTGCCTCCATCTTCTTGGAGATCTCTGTCTCGTGGGGATCAGCCTCCCGCGTCTGCTCCAATATCGGCAGATCTTTGCCTGGTTCTCCTTGGTCCATCAGGAAACTGACGAATACTAAGAGACCACTGAAAGGAAAACACAATCGCAATGACAATGAAACGAAAAAGAGAGTGAGGATCGGTTACTGCTTTGAAAAAGTTCTTTTTTTTCTCTGAACGAAAATATACCAACATCATAGATCCGCTTACGTTCCCTTCGTTGGGAGAGAAGAACAGTGGCAGATGCGAGTGTTGCCTTTCTTGAAGACGGTGAGGGAGAAGGAGATTCAACGAAGAGTGAAATGATGTTGCTTCGTCCGTCAAACTTAGACTGCGGGGAGGTGGGGTTTTGTGATACGACGGTTCGTTATTGCCGTGCTACGACCAGGGTGACTCTCCACCTGCATACTGCCTTCTAATTTGGTGGATGGCATTTGGGCCCGCACGCTGCATGGCCCGCATGTCGTTGAACAAAAGTATAATTGCATTCAGTAGAGGGAGACGTTTCGATGACCTAGGAGGAGCCAGAAGCGGTATTGTATCTACTGTACTAGTAGTAATTGTTTTTCTGGGTAGCTGTAGAGTGTATCCACTGTACTAGTAGTAATTGTTTCTCTGAGCCTAAGACAAAACAGCCCATGCACCCTAGTAAATAGTAAAATCAATTCAAAAGTCCATATATTTACTGAATGAGAGGTGCTACCCACACCCATCACACCGCCCCTCAAAAAAACCTGGGTGTTCTTCCTCCTAACTCCCACCCACCTCACGTTAGCTCGCTCCACTCGTACCCCGAAATTCCTGACCTCACTCCTACCGAAAACCCCAGCTCCCCTTCTTCATCGCTACTATAGAAAAAACCCAGCTCCCCTTCTTCTTCACTCGCACTACAACTAGGCTCGTCATTCGTTACTCTGGTCAAATCCATGAGCGCAACGCGACGCCCTCGAGGAAAATGGAGTCGGCTGACCCCAGCGCCAATAAGATGAGGCTCCCGCCAGCGGCGACGCCTGTTGTAGATCCCGCATCCGGCAGCGCGGGGAGATTCGGCGACCCCGCCCCCACCGGATCCCAGGAACCCGTAGAATCTCGGGTGGACCACATCAGCGATCTCCTGGACGCCATCCTTGGGGAGATCATCTCGCTTCTCCCACCAAGGATTGCTTCTGCACCCAAGTCCTGTCAATTCGGCGGCGCCCTCTATGGCGCGCCGTGCCCCTGAATATCGACTGTCGTCAGCTATCTCTCTTCAATGATTTTGAAATCCCGGAGCCATCATCTCCTCCCACAAGGGCTCCGTTCAAAGCCTCTGCATCCCGTCATGCTACCTGAGCAAGCATACCATGCCCTGCACGGTGGATGCCTGGCTGAAATCCCCTGAATTCACAGAACTACAGCTACTTGAGTTCTACTATTCCCCTGGAAATCAACTATAAGATACCGAACGCCATCTACCTGTGCCCTCAGCACCGATGGCCATCTCACGTTTTTCCTCCTCTCTCCACACCGTGACCTTTGCGCTGCGCGACCTACCAGACAATCTGGTACTAAACCTTCGACTCTCATTTCTCAAGAAACTTTCACTTGTGCAGCTTCGTATATCGGAGGTTTCATTGCACAGCATCATCCACTCCATTTGCCCTGCCTTGGAGTGCTTGGTGCTTGTTTTCACAGTTAGAATCGGTTGTCTCCAAATAAAGTCACCTAACCTTGTAAGAATTGGAATTTGTTTTGACGGAAGGCAGCTCATCATCCAAGATGCCCCTTCACTTCAAAGGTTGATCCTTGATTCTAGTTATTCACCGTTGTAAATAACCGTCCTCTCTGCGCCTAAACTGGAGACCTTGGGTGTAATTCATGATCTCTGTGCTCATTTCAATATGGTGTTTGGCTCCACAGTTATTCAGGTAATTTACATTATCATCTACACTTGTAACCATAAGGTGCATTTTAAATTTCTGCACATAAGTTATATGTCATCTTGGAGTACACATTTTGTACTAATATTATGTTCTATGCTCAATGAAGAGTTTCTCCATGGATGGCCTATCAATGGTGATGGATTCTGTCAAGATCTTATATATCCAAATGAATAGTTTTGATCTGAACAAGATTATTGGCTTGCTGCAATGCTTTCCATGTCTGGAGAAGTTGTATATAAAGGTGATAATTTTACGCACATTGGAAGCCCGCATATAGTGTACTAGAATAACCGTTCAGCTATTTCTCTTTCGACACTCTTTTTTTAGACCTTAACTGTTTTCAATCTTCATGTCTATTTAGGCAACAGGATGAGGTAAGAAAGTTATAACCATTCAGTGGATTCATAAGCATCGAGATTTTCTCACTTCTCATGAGATTCGATTGAAGACAATAACGCTAGAACGATATGTAGCCAACCGTGCAAACACTAGATTTGTCACATTCTTCCTGCTGAATGCGAGGTTATTGTTGTCCATCAGGCTTAAGTTTATCAGCAGCATGCATTTGATAGATGGGTGTGTGGAAGAGCAAAAAAAGGAGTTTCAGGTTGGCAAAAGAGCTTCTGAACGTGTTGGGCTTCTATTTACAACATATTGTGGTCATAATCCAGTAAATTTTACGACCCAGGTGTTCATTCTATGGACCTGACCGATCCATTTGACTGTGACTGCCGAAAACAATGCTGGAGTTAGATGTTGTTGCCCTTTTCAACCTGGGTTTTTTTGTAAACTTGATGAACAATTAACCCTCATGCTTTTGTACAGTTTGTAAGCTGGAGTTAGATGTTCTTGACATTTCCAACTCGGCTGTGACTGTCATATTTTCTTTGAAGCAAGGCAAATGGCTTGCCAGTCATTTAATTTAGAGTGAAATATTGTAACAACTAAAAAATCCCAACGAAGGGAAATAACATCACTCTTGCCGGCTGCTTGAGCTCACTGTGCATTACAGAAACCAAGTGATTAGCCCCCACCATCACCCACAAATTTATTTTGAACTAGCACATCAAATGGGCTGTAAATTTTCATAGGAAAGGCTGCATGACCATGACAGATTTGGATTCTGACATTTGGGACCCGCGAGGAAATAGCCTATCCAAGGTGGTGTCAACTTACTAGCCAGTCAACAAACGATTCTGCCTACCAGCCGTTGGATTGACATCCAACATTGGTCATGTATCTTCTATCTCTTGTCTTCTTCTTCCTCCAGCCACCCAAACCAAACCACCCCGTCGGCTCCGCCTGCTCCCACCTCCCATGGCTGGCTGCACCTCCGCCGCCCTACCGTATGTACCCTCCAACATTGGCCAGTCCCTCCCTCTATTCCCCCACACGTCCTGTTATTCTCCAGCGATGTCAGCCCCAACACGCACCCGCACCCGAATCTGCGACTGGACCGACGCATCTTCCACGGCTCCTGTTCATTCCGTCCGAGGCCTCGCCATCATCCTCTGCCTTGCGGCCTTGGTTCGCTCGCCGTGCGCGGTGCGCCGCCCTCTTGCGTTGTCAACGTTGTCAACAACCGAGAGGAACAAGGAGATCACAGTACGTGGAGAGGATGACAGTAGGGACCCAGTAGCGTCATGGCAGTACGCAAGCAAGTGCCTCTATATTACAAGCCCAAAAATATGGTTCCTCCTAATGGTTGGACATCTGGGACTCACGCCATTGTCAACGTATTCAATAAACGAGAGAATTACACTACGAGCGGCTGACACCAGGGACCCAGCAGGTCGTGCAATTTTTAGGAACAAGCAGTTGTTATTTCTAATAGTATTAGCGATGGATCAAGGTAACAACAGGGCTGTGCGGGGGCTGTGGCCCATCTAGCCAGGGTTTTATTTATGTTTACCACATCATGAGCCCAGTTGTTTTTTGTTCTTGCTAAAAATGGCTAGCCCAGTTCTATTTTTTTAAGAAATACCCTAACGAGGCCTACTTGCTTTATCAGCCCTGCTCTGATGCAAATCTTTCAAGACGAGGAGAGTTTCATTCGGTTTGCCCAGAAATGGGATGTACATTTTTAGAACACATCAAACCGGGAATTAGTTTCAATTATTTTTCATTACAAGATTTTAAATTCCATTGATTTTTATGCGTGGACAATTATTTGGATTTTATGTTTATATAAATTAGTTTTCAAAATAGTTTGAATGTGAATCGATATTTCGGGATTAAAAACAGCTGACTCCACCGAAATATGCAAAAAATCGTATACTTTTTAACCGTGGCCACAATATGGGGTGTAATGCTAACAAAAAGAAGATGGGCTCCAAAAAAATTCTTAAGAATTAGCAAATGGGCTATACATTATTAGATATAATGCACAGGAGAGCAGTGACTGTTGGATGTCCATCCAACGGCTGTCGTGCTTCTTCAATCCCTGTTTTCCCGGCTCCAGGCGCTCAAACAAGCGCCGGCGGGACTGCCTGCTCCCTCCTCCCGCGGCCGGCTATGCTGCCGCGCAGGTCTCACTGCCCCACAGTACTCCCATCACTGGCCTAGCCATCCCTCTACTCACTCACACCTCATGTAATTCTCCGGGGACGGCAAACAAACCATTAAACCCTCGTACTCCTCCGCGTGGGAAACAACTGCCGAGTCTTCCCTGGCTCCGTGTCGTTCCCTTCCTAGGCCTCGCCGTCGTCCACCGCCCTGTTGCTCTCGGCGCGGTCTGGTCAACGTGGTCAATGAACGACATCCATCGGAAGTGGACTGTACGTGGAGAGGCTGATAGCAGGGTCCATGGCCGCAAGCAAGGAAATGCCGCCTTATTACGTGCAAAATAATGATTCCTCCACCTGACAGCTAGGACCCACGGGAAGGGCTTCTGTATTTCGCGGAAAAAATGTTCCCCCCGCTGACAAGTCGGACCCACTAGCTATATCTTCACACGCAAGGAAGTGTGTCCTTATGACGCACAAAAAAAAATGAATACCCCCTGCTAGCTGGGACCCACCATAGTGGGTGGCTAACTTTTGGGCCTACTAAGTTGACGGGGACAAAGGGCTTTGTCAACTTGGTCGATATGAACGATTCTAGCTCCAGTGATCGTCCGATGTCCATCCAACGGCCATAGTGCTTCTTCAAACTTTGGTCTTCTTGCTCCAGCCGCCCAAAGCAGCGCCGGTCGTGCCGCCTGCTCCTGCCTCCCGTGGCCGGCTGTGCTACCGCAGAGGCCTCACGGCCCCATCATATACTCGCATCTCTGGCCTGTCTATCCCTCTACTCACCCACACCTCCTGTTATTTTCCGGCGACGGCAGCCGAGCCAGTCAACCCTCGTACTCTCCACCGCGTGGGCAGCCACTGCCGTGTCTTCCTCGGCTCCATCTCATTCCCTTCGTAGGCCTCGCCGTCGTCCACCGCCCTGGTGCTCTCGGCACGGTGTGGTCAACATGGTCAACGAACGACATCCATCGGAAGTGGACTGTATGTGGAGAGGCTGACAGCTGGGTCCATGGCCGCACACAAGGAAATGCCTCCTTATTACACGCAAAATATTGATTCCTCCTCCTGACATCTGGGACCCGCCAGAAGGGGTTCTTTATTTCACGAAAAAAAGTTCCCTCCGTTGACAGGTCGGACCCACCAACTATATCTTCACACGCAAGGAAGTGCATCCTTATTGCGCACAAAAAATGAATACCCCCTGCCAGCTGGGACCCACCACAGTGGGAGGCTGACTTGTAGGCCTACTAAGTTGACGGGCACGGAGGGCTTTGTCAACTTTGTCAATGTGAACGATTCTAGCTCCAGTGACCGTACGATGTCCATCCAACGGCCTTCGTCCTTCTTCAACCTCTGGTCTTCTTGCTCCAGCCGCCCAAAATAGCGCCGGTCGTGCCACCTGCTCCTGCCTCCCGTGGCCGGCTGTGCTGCCGCGGAGGCCTCACCACCCCCATAATACTGCCACCGCTGGCCAGGCCATCCCTCCACTCACCCACACCCCATGTTATTCTGCCGCGACGGCAGCCTCACACCGCAGCCGAACCAGTGAGCCCTCGTACTCCTCTCCGCGTGGGCATCCACTGCCGCGTCTTCCCCGGCTCCGCGTCGTCCACCGCCTTGGTTCTCTCGGCGCGGCGTTGTCAATGTGGTCAACGACCGACTTCCATCGAAAGAGTAATGTATGTGGAGAGGCTGATAGTTGGGTCCACGGCCACAACCCAGTTTTTTTTGTGATTTGCCAAGTTAGTCGCTTTGTCAGGCATGTTTGGCTGCAAATCTTTCAAGACGAGGAGAGCTTCATTCGGCTGGCCAAGAAAATGGCCTATCAGTAATGAGAAATGGGTTGTACATTTTTAAAACACATCAAACCGGCAATTAGTTTCAAATTTCTTTTTTTCATTTTGAGATTTTAAATTGCATTGATTTTTATGCATGGACAATTTGTTGGATTTGATATTGATATACATTTATTTTCAAAATCAGTTTTAATGTGACTCGAAATTTCGGCATTAAAAACAGTTCGGACCGCACCGAAATATGCAAAATTTCGTATAATTTTTTAACCGTGGCCACAATATGGGCTGCAATGCTAACAAAAAGAATATGGGCTCCAAAAAAACATTAAGAATTAGCAAATGGGCTGTAAATTATTAGAAATAATGGCAGATGGGCTGTATGCTGTTTTCCACAGATTTGAGGCTTTCCTAAAAAAAAGGTTGACGCACAAGCAGTGACTATTGGATTTCCATCCAACGACCGTCGTGCTTCTTCAATCACTGCTCTTCCTGCTCCAGCCACTCAAACAAGTGCCGGCGGGACAGCCTGCTCCCTCCTCCCCGCGGCCGGCTGTGCTGCCGCACAGGCCTCACCGCCCCACCGTACTCCCATCGCTGGCCTAGCCATCCCTCTACCACCCACACCTGCTCTTCTTCTCCGGCAACGGCAGACGAACCAGTAAACCCTCATACAGTCGTACTCCCCTCCGCGTGGGAAACAACTGTCGATTATTCCCTGCCTCTGTGTCGTTCCCTTCCTAGGCCTCGCCGTTGTCCACCGCCCTGGTGCTCTTGGCGCGGCCTGGTCAATGTGGTCAACGACCGACATGCATCTGAAGTGGACTGTACGTGGAGAGGCTGACAGCTGGGTCCATGGCCACACGCAAGGAAATGCCTCCTTATTATGGGTAAAATAATGATTCATCCACCTGACATCTGGGACCCACTGGAAGGGCCTCTGTATTTCGTGAAAAAAACATTACCGCCGTTGACAGCTCGGACCCACCAGCTATATCTTCGCACGCAAGGAAGTGTCTCCTTATTATGCACAAAAAAATGAATACTCCCCCTTCTAGCTGGGTCCCAGTATAGTGGCAGGCTGACTTGTGGGCCTACTAAGTTGACGGGGACGGAGGGCTTTGTCAACTTAGTCAATATGCACGATTCTAGCTCCAGTGACCGTACGATGTCCGTCCAACGGCCGTAGTGCTTCTTCAACCTCTGATCTTCTTGCTCCAGCCGCCCAAACCAGCGCCGGTCGTGCCTCGTGCTCCTGCCTCCCGTGGCCGGGTGCGATGCGGCGGAGGCCTCACTGCCCCCTACTACTCCCATCGCTAGCCAGGCCATCCCTCTACTCACCCAAACCCCCTGTTATTCTGTGGCGACGGTAGCCTCACACTACAGCGAACCAGTGAACCCTCGTACTCCTCTACGCGTGGGCATCTACTGTCGTGTCTTCCCTGGCTCCGCGTCATCCCCTTCCAAGGCCCCACCGTCGTCCACCGCCTTGGTGCTCTCGGCGCGGCGTGGTCAATGTGGTCAACGACTGACTTCCAACGGAAGAGTACTGTACGTGGAGAGGCTGACAGCTGGGTCCACGGCAGCTGCAAGGAAGTGCCTCCTTATTACGCACAAAATAATTATTCCTGTACCTGACAACGGGGACCCACCGGACGGGCCACCATATTTTGTGAAAAAAACGTTTCCCCCTGACTGCTGGGACCCACCAGCTACATCTTCGCATGCAAGGAAGTGCGTCTGGGCAAAAACAATGATTCGCCCCCTGACTACTGGGACCAACCAGCTATATCTTCGCACGCAAGGAAGTGCCTGACAGTCGGGACCCACCTGGTCGAAGTGTACGTAGCGTTGTCATTCTGGTCGCAAACGTGTACGTACATAATGGTCGATGTAGAGCACGCACATGTCATAGTTGAGGTGCGCATATAGCATGTACACGTACGTACAGCGGCCAGTGTGCAAGACAGAAAATACGGCCACGTACGTACATACAGGCGGGGTATCGAACGTCTACTCGCGCATACGTATGGCCAGGGCTCGTGTACATGGCTGGGTTAGAACGGAGAAACTACGTCATCGTCATGTTCATGGGCAGGCAACAGAATGCGTCGTGTTCATCGGGAGGCAACGGAACGCATGGGAGCCAACCGGCTTGGATGGAATAGCCGATGGAAACGAGGCCTGGCGTACCGCAGAACGGAGGAAACGACCTTGTGTTCGACCGGCCACATTCGAAACGGGATCCTGTTCATCGGCAGGGGTCTGGAGTACCGCAAAACAAAGGAAACGGACCTCCTACGGTTGAAACGGGGGTCCTGTTGATCAGGAGGGGTGTGGCATACCGCAAAACGAAGGAAACGGAGTTAGGTTGGAGCGCTACGGTCGAAACGGGGGTCTTGTTCATCGGGAGGGGTGTGGCATAGCGCAAAACAGGACTCCACGAGATACAGTTCATCTCCACCATCGACACCCTCCAGCCTCCATGGGCTACTATTCATCCACCGTCGACCTCCTCCAGCCTCCACCTGCGACTGTTCATCCACGGGCTCCTATTCATCCAGCCTCCACCACGCACTACTCCATTGGCTACTGTTCAACCAACCCTCTGCACGGGCTCCTGTTCAACCACCCCTCCACGGGCTACTGTTCATCCAGCCCTCCACCATCTACTGTTCATCCTGCCCTCAACGGGGTGGTCCTGTTCATCCAGCGCTCCATAGGGTCATGTTCATCCAGCCCCAACCGGTTCGATCGATCGGGGTCCTGCTCATCCAGAGGCAACACCACGGGGTCCTGTTCATCCACCCCCACCGGGAACTCTTCATCCAACCCCCCCCCCCCCCAGCAACGCTCACTGTTCATCCAGAGGCAACACCACAGGGTCATGTTCATCCACCCCCACCAGGAACTGTTCATCCAAACCCCCCCTATCAAAGCTCACTATTCATCCAGAGGTAGCATCGATCGGCTTCAGTTAGCAGCAGTAGCCATCGATCGCTTCAGTTAGAGCAGTAGCCATAGATTCATTATTAGCAAACAATTTCATAAGTTCATCCATATTTCCACTCAAAACATTAATCTCTTCAATTGCATGCACTTTTTTATTAGTAGATCTTTCGGTGTGCCATTGAGAATAATTAACCATAATATTATCTAGGAGTTTAGTAGCTTCTCCTAAAGTGATTTCCATAAAAGTACCTCCCGTGGCCGAATCTAAAGGATTTCTAGAAGAAAAATTCAATCCGGCATGAAAGTTTTGTATAATCATCCAAAGATTCAAACCATGTGTAGGGCAATTACGTATCATTAATTTCATCCTCTCCCAAGATTGTGCAATATGTTCATGATCAAGTTGCTTAAAATTCATAATATCATTTCTAAGAGAGATGATCTTAGTGGGAGGAAAATACTTAGAGATAAAAGCATCTTTGCACTTATTCCATGAATCAATACTATTTTTAGGCAAAGACGAAAACCAAGCTTTAGCACGATCTGTAAGCGAACACGGAAATAGTTTCAATTTAACAATATCATTATCCACATCTTTCTTATTTTGCATATCACACAAATCAACAAAGTTGTTTAGATGGGTAGCGGCATCTTCACTAGGAAGGCCGACAAATTGATCTTTCATGACAAGATTCAACAAAGCAGCATTAATTTCACAAGATTCAACATCGGTAAGAGGAGCAATTGGAGTGCTAAGAAAATCATTGTTGTTGGTATTGGCAAAGTCACACAATTTAGTATTATCTTGAGCCATCATGACAAGCAAGCAATCCAACACACAAGCAAACAAGAAACGGGCAAAAAGAGGCAAATAGGGAAAGAGAAGGGGAACGGAGAGAGAGAGGGAAAATAAAACGGCAAGGGTGAAGTGGGGGAGAGGAAAACGAGAGGCAAATGGCAAATAATGTAATGCGAGGGATAAGAGTTTGTGATGGGTACTTGGTATGTTTTGACTTGGTAATGGCGCCAGAAACGACTCGTTGTTGGGAGTCAAATCTTGACTTGAATTGGCGCGAATGTCCCCAGCAACGGCGCCAGAAATCCTTCTTGCTACCTCTTGAGCATTGTGTTGGTTTTCCCTTGAAGTGGAAACGGTGATGCAGCAAAGTAGCGTAAGTATTTCCCTCAGTTTTTGAGAACCAAGGTATCAATCCACTACGAGATCACGCTCAAGTCCCACGCACCTACACAAACAAATAAGAACCTCGCAACCAACACGATAAAGGGGTTGTCAAGCCCTTCACGGTCACTTACGAGAGTGAGATCTGATAGATACGATAAGATAATATTTTTAGTATTTTTATGATAAAGAGAAATAAAGATGCAAAGTAAAATAAATGGCAAAGGAAATAACTAAGTATTGGAAGATTAATATGATGGAAGATAGAACCGGGGGCCATAGGTTTCACTAGTGGCTTCTCTCAAGAGCATAAGTATTACGGTGGGTAAATGAATTACTGTCGAGCAATTGATAGAATTGAGCATAGTTATGATAATATCTAGGTATGATAATGTATATAGGCATCACGTCCGCAACAAGTAGACCGAAACGATTCTGCATCTACTACTATTACTCCACGCATCCACCGCTATCCAGCATGCATCTAGAGTATTAAGTTCATAAGAACAGAGTAATGCTTTAAGGAAGATAACATGATGTAGAGGGATAAACTCATGCAATACGATATAAACCCCATCTTTTTATCCTCGATGGCAACAATACAATACGTGTCAGTTCCCATTCTGTCACTGGGATCGAGCGCCGCAAGATTGAACCCAAAGCTAAGTAGTTCTCCCATTGCAAGAAAGATCAATCTAGTAGGCCAAACCAAACTGATAATTTGAAGAGACTTGCAAAGATAAACCAATCATACATAAAAGAATTCAGAGGAGAATCAAATATTGTTCATAGATAATATGGATCATAAACCCACAATTCATCGGATCTCGACAAACACACCGTAAAAGAAGATTACATCGAATAGATCTCCAAGAGAATTGAGGAGAACTTTGTATTGAGATCCAAAGAGTGAGAAGAAGCCATCTAGCTAATAACTATGGACCCGTAGGTCTGAAGTAAACTACTCACACATCACCGGAGAGGCCATGGAGTTGATGTAGAGGCCCTCCGTGATCAATGCCCCCTCCGGCGGAGCTCCGGAAAAGGCCCCAAGATGGGATCTCTCGGGTACAAAAGGTTGCGGTGGTGGAATTAGGTTTTCGTGGTGTTCCTGGATGTTTGGGGGGTACATGGATATATATATATATATAGGAGGAAGAAGTATGTCGGTGGAGCAACGGAGGGCCCATGAGCGTGGAGGGCGCGCCCCCCTGCTTCGTGCCTTCCTCCCTTGTTTCTTGACGCCCACTCCAAGTCACCTGGATCACGTTTGTTGAGAAAATCATGTTCCCGAAGGTTTCGTTCCATTTGGACTCCGTTTGATATTCCTTTTCTTCGAAACCCTAAAATTGGCAAAAAAAAACAATTTGGGCTGGGCCTCCAGTTAGTAGGTTAGTCCCAAAAATGATATAAAAGTGTAAAATAAAGCCCATTCACATCCAAAATAGATAATATAATAGCATGGAGCAATCAAAAATTATGGATACGTTGGAGACGTATCATGGTGCATCAACCCCTATGCATAGATTGCCCCATTGTCACCTCGGGAATCCGCGAGTTGAATGCCAAAACATATATCAAGTGAACCAATATGATACCCCATTGTCACCACGAGTATTCATATGAAAAGCATATATCATGTGTTCTCAAATCCATAAAAGTATTCAATATGATAACACCGAAATCTCAAAGGTAATACTCAATTGACCACAACAAGATAGAGAGGGCAAAACACCATATGATCCGACTATATTGACAAAGCCCGTGATACATCAAGATCGTGACATCTCAAGAACGCGAGAGAGGGAGAGAGATTAAACACATAGTTACTGGTACAAACCCTCAGCCCCGAGGGTGGACTACTACCTCCTCATCGTGGTGGCCGCCGGGATGATGAAGATGGCCACCGGAGATGATCCCCCCTCCGGCAGGGTGCCGGAATGGGGTATAGATTGGTTTTCGGTGGCTACAGAGGCATGTGGCAGCGGAATTTCTAATCTAGGTTTACCCCTGGTAGTCTCTCTATTTATAGGATTTTTTGGCGTTGGTTTCATGCTAAGATGGGCCTCGAGGTGAGCACAACCCACCGGGGCAAGCCAGGCGCACCCCGGTGTCTTGTGCCCTACTCTGTCACCTTCTGTTCCTTCCACAAAGCTTCGGGGGTCTCTTTTGTTCCAAAAAAATGCCAAAATTTTCACCTCATTTGGAGAACTTTCATTTCTGTACCCACGGTAGTTCTGCTGAAAACATCGTCAGTCCGGGTTAGTTCCATGCAAATCATACCAAAACCATATAAAATTGTTGTAAAAATGGCATGAATAATTGATAAATTATAGATACGTTGGAGACGTATCAGCATCCCCAAGCTTAATTCCTACTCGTCCTCGAGTAGGTAAATGATAAAAGAAATAATTTATGAAGTGTCAATGCTAGCAAAGTGCATAAGTTTGATCAATGATAATTTCAATCACTTTTCCAAGCATCATAACAACAATTCTTTCTCATAAAACTCATCATGGTAAAGTACTAATTGAAAATGGAATATTTGTTGTGGAAAGCCACCTACCATATTCATCACATATTCTTTTGCTTTTGTAGCATGGACATTTGGAATTTTATATGATTCAAAGCAATAGTCTAGTTTTGACATGAGGACTTAAATACTCAAGCATACCAACAAGAAGCCATGTCTTTCAAAATATCAATGCTAAAATAAGTTATCCCTAGCCCATCATGCTCAATCATTCCATTCATGAAATACACTCACATATTAGCTGCACCCAATTCTCAAGTACGATCATAGTGCCCCATAGTTGGTGCTTTACAAGAGAAGATGGAGACTCAAATTAAAAATAAAAATTCCATAAAGTAAAGAAAGGCCCTTCTTGCAGGGAAGTAGGCATTTGTAGAGGTGCCAGAGCTCAAAGTGAAAATTGAGAGATAAAAACATTTTTACAGGCATACTTTTCCCACCAACGAAAATGACTTAGAGCTCCCAACACTTTCCATGCTAGATATATCAAGGCGGTTCCCAAACAGAAAATAAAGTTTATTTCCTTTTTCAGCATACTTTCACTTTCCATGGCTAACCGTATCCATGAGTGCCCTCCATATCAACTCTTTCCAAGGAATTTACTAATTGACAACATAAAGTAAATTCATTTTTCATTTCGGGACTGGGCATCCCTAATACCTTTGCCTTACTCTTGTGCAATGACAAGTGAATAAACACTCATCCTGAGAATAACACATCTAGCATGGAAAATATTGGCCACCCCTCACCGCCTTGCGAGCGGTACGAGCACACAAAAGAGAAATTTATTTTGAAAATTAGAGGTGGCAAATACAAATTTTCTTAGAAAGGCAAAAGAATACCGCATATAGGTAGGCATAGTGGACTCATATGGCAAAACTAGTTTAAAGGATTTTGGATGCACAAGTAATGATCATACTTAGTAGAAAATGAAGGCTAGCAAAAGATTAAGAAGCAACCAACCAAGAAACGAATAATCTAATAAGCAAGCATTGAGCATAACTAACTCCGAATAATGCACCACAAGTAGGATGTAATTTCATTGCATAACTATTGACTTTCGTGCTTGCATAGGGAATCACAAACCTTAACACCAATATTCTTACTAAAGCATAATTACTCATCAACATTACACGCATATTAAATCATCATATCTCAAAACCAATACAAGGAATCAAGTTTATTTTGTCCAATGCTCTTCATGAAACTTTTTATTATATCCTTCTTGGATATGTATCACTTTGGAACTAATTTTCATGTGTTGCTTTTGATAAGATCAAAAAAATATAAGTGAAGATCACGAGAATAATATTTCTTTCTCTCAAATTAATTTAAGTGAAGCGAGAGATAATTCCTTCAAAAATACAAAAGCACACCGTGCTCAAAAAGATACAAGTGAAGATCAAGCAAGGGGTTGAGTAAATAGGTAGCTATTTGAGGCCTCTCTCTTATTCAAAAACTTTCAGATATAAGCATTTTATTAAAACAGCAAGAAAAAACAAAATAAAATGACATTCCAAGAATAGCACACATCATGTGAAGAAGCAAAAACTTAGGCTCAACCGATACTAATTGATAACTGTTGAAGAAGAAAGGTGGGATGCCTACCGGGCAATCCCCAAGCTTAGATGCTTGAGACTTCTTGAAATGTTATCTTGGGATGCCTTGGGTATCCCCAAGCTTGAGCTTTTGTGTCTCTTTAATTCTTCTCATATCACGGTTTTCCTAAGTCTCAAAAGCTTCATCCACACAAAACTCAACAAGAACTAGTGAGATAAGTTAGTATAAACCAATGCAAAAACCTCATCATTCTCTACTGTAGCAAATCACTAAAATTATTATTCAACATTTCATACTAAATGCCTCTGCATACTTAATACTCCTATCCTCAAATAGAATCATTAAACAAGCAAACATATGCAAACAATGCAAACATAACAGCAATCTGCCAAAACAGTACATTCTGTAAAGAATGCAAGAGTATAAATACTTCTTAAACTCCAAAGATTATGGAACTTTACCACACTGTAGAAAATTTATCAGAGCTTATTTTGCAAAAAGTTTCAACATTTTATCACATTCTGACTTTTCTAGGGAATTTTTGCAACAGCGGTAAACTTTCTGTTTTCAAACAGCAACATGTAGGCTTGCAAAGTAAGCATAGTAAAGGCTATCATTGGAACTTTTATTGAAATAAAAGATGGAAAACATTATTATAAATAACTGCAAGCAAATCCCAACAAAATGAAATGATCCTCCAAGCAAAACACATATCATGTGACGAATGAAAACATAGCTCCAAGTGGGTTACCGATAATGTTGGAGACGAAAGAGGGGATGCCTTCCGGGGCATCCCCAAGCTTAGTTGCTTGGATCTTCCTTGAGTATTACCTTGGGGTGACTTGGGCATCGCCAAGCTTAGGGTCTTTTCACTCCTTATTCTCACCCAAAACTTGAAAACTTCAATCACACAAAACTTAACAGAACTTTGTGAGATAGGTTAGTACGATAAAGAGCAAACCATTTCACTTTGGTACTGTCAAAGACAAGATTCATAATTGTTTCCACATAATTGTTTCTGTTTTTCAGCAAGATCAAATCAACTATCACCGTAAGCCATCCCAAAGGTCTTACTTGGCACTTTATTGGAATAAAGGCAATAAAACATGATTACTACAGTAGCCTAATCATGTGAACACACAAAAACTATAGGTAAGATTGTTGGGTTGTCTCCCAACAAGCGCTTTTCTTTAATGCCTTTTAGCTAGGCATGATGATTTCAATGATGCTCGCATAAAAGATAAGAATTCAAACATAAAGAGAGCATCATGAAGCATATGACTAGCACATTTAAGTCTAACCCACTTCCTATGCATAGGGATTTAGTGAGCAAACAAATTATGGGAGCAATAATCTACTAGCATAGGAAGGCAAAACAAGCACAACTTCAAGATTTTCAACACATAGAGAGGAAACTTGATATTATTGCAATTCCTACAAGCATAAGTTCCCCCTCATAATAATTTTCAATAGCAACATGAAGAAATTGAACAATATAACCATCACATAAAGCATTCTTTTCATGACACAAAAGCATAGAAAACCTATTACTCTCCACATAAGAAAATTTCTTCTCATCAATAGTAGTGGGAGCAAACTCAACAAAATGACTATCATGCGAGTGAAAATTAAAATCATGATGACAAGTTTCATGGTTATCATTACTCTTTACAACATACATGTCATCACCATAATCATCATAGATAGCAACTTTGTTATCATAGTCAATTGATGCCTCGTCCAAAATGGTGGATTCATCACTAAATAAAGTCATGACCTCTCGAAATCCACTTTCATCATTATAATCATCTTAAATAGGAGGCATGCAATCATTATAACAAAATTGCACATCAAATCTTGGGGGACTAAAAATATCATCTTCATCAAATATAGCATCCCCAAGCTTATGGCTTTGCATATCATTAGCATCATGAATATTCAAAGAATTAACACTAGCAACATTGCAATTGTGCTCATCATTGATGACAAACATATTATTGATTTCTTCTTCTATCGAATGAGCACAATTTTCCTTTCCATCATTTTCATGAAAGACATTATAGAGATGAATAATATGATGGAACCTCAATTCCATTTGTTTGTAGTTTTCTTTTTATAAACCAAACTAGTGATAAAACAAGGAACTAAAAGATTCAATTGCAAGATATAAAGATATACCTTCATGCACTCACCTCCCCAGCAACGGCGCCAGAAAAGAGCTTCATTGACGGGATGTGAGTGCCGCTTACCTAGCCTCCCCGGCAACGTCGCCAGAAAAGAGCTTAATGTCTACTACGCAACTTTATTCTTGTAGACACGTCTTGGGCCTACAAGCATAGAGTTTTGTAGGACAGTAGCAATTTTCCCTCAAGTGGATGACCTAAGGTTTATCAATCCGTGGGAGGTGTAGGATGAAGATGGTCTCTCTCAAACGACCCTGCAACCAAATACAAGCAATCTCTTGTGTCCCCAACACACCTAATAGAATGGAAAATTGTATAGGTGCACTAGTTCGACGAAGAGATGGTGATAAAAGTGTAATATGAATGGTAGAAATATATTTTTATAATCTGAATAAATAAAAACAGCAAGGTAGCAAATAGTAAATGGGCACAAAAACGGTATTGCAATGCTTGAAAATGAGGCCTAGGGTACGTACTTTCTCTAGTGCAATCTCTCAATAGTGCTAATATAATTGGATCATATAACCACCCCTCAAAGTCCATAGAAAAGGTGTGCCGAGAATTATTGGAGCAATGATCTTTAGGCATATCAACTATCACAAGATCAATCATGACGGGTCAATCATTTATCTGAACTATAACTCCAAGCATAATTCCTACTATTTGAGTAAAAGGAGAGTTTGCCATATTCAATCTAATCTTAGTAGTAGCATAAGGACCAAGATTGAGACTATCATAAATAGATTTAGGGATAGTAGAAACACTAGCCCCTAGATCACATATAGCATTGAACTTACTCAAACAAATCTTAATTTATGTAGTAAGCTCAAAAGTATCTTCTTGTTTAGCTGGTCACTTACTGTAAAACTTTGGCTGCAACTTGATCAACAAAGACATTGTATGCTTCGTTATTAGATACCTCAAGTAGTGGGTACTTCATTGATATCATCTTAACGAAATTTGCAATGGTATAATTGTACTCTAGCACATGGCTTGTGTATAGCCACTCAGTCTTCTCTTTGCTACTTCTTACCATGATGATATCTTCAACCTGGTTAGGTTCTTGTTTACCTGCAAAGTTAGATAGGATCAATGTTTGGCTCTCTGCAATTTTAGTCACTTGTGCCTCCATATTCTTGGATCTCCCCTCAAGTATCTGCACATCATTTATTTGTCCAACAATCTTATTGGTCAACTGACCAAGTGAGCTATCATGATTCTTCAAAATATTTTTGAAGCTTCCATTCTGCTAAGTTTGAGTAGAAATAAAACTTCTCAAGAGTATTTATATTGCTGATATTAGCTCCATTAAAATAATTTGATGCTCCACCATTATTAGGATAAGGTAGTGTAGGAGCATATCCATTATTTTTCTAGTTGGGATTGTAGCTATTGCGAGCAATAAAATTCAAATGACTAGGTTCTTTCATTAGTGATGGCATTCATGTTTACATCTTCTTTACCTCTCATGACGGAGATGAGTTCATCACTACTAGGAAAAGGCATGCTAGTGGCGCACCGAATTTACCTTCTAATGGCGCACTACCGGTGCGCCACTGGCATCACGCCATTAGAATTAAATTCTAATGGCGCACCACTGGTGCGCCATTAGTATCTGGTGTTCTAATGGCGCACCACGTAGTGCGCCATTAGTATAGCCTGTAGTGCGCCATTAGAATGCCTCCCAGGGGGCCATATGTACCCATGTGCTTTGGCATTCTAATGGCGCACCAGCAGTTAATGCGCCATTAGTGTGATGATCACAGTGCACCATTAGTGTCTTGTGTGGTGCGCCATTAGTATGAATATTAGGTTTTATTTTATTTTTGCTTTTCTGATTTTTGCATAGGTTACAAAATATATTATTGGACAGAATATAGATAGCAGCACACTGCAACATCAGATTCATCGAATACAATAGAAGATTAGTCTCCGAATACAATTCATCATATTAGTCTCCGAATTCAAAAGACCGAACAAAGATAAAACATTACAAGTCTCAAGACCGCGAGTATCGAGTTTGCCTTCACATTACAAGTCGATATCGATCATCTAAACTACCATCACATAGAAGAGAGTTGTGGTCATCACGATGAGCATCATCGCGATCAAACTGGTCTTCATCCGGTTCCTCCAACGCTCCCTCCTCTCTCCCGCTAGATAGCGGGCGCATCTACATTCGGCCTCCGCCCTAGTGGTGTACCCTTTGTGACTGTTACTGCTGAAATGGTGAACCTGTCTCCGACACTCCTCCCAGTCATCGTAGACTCCGGGAACCTTACCCTTGTACACGACATACGACGGCATCTCTATGCACAAGCCAAACAACAGACAATACATAAGCAATATGTAAGTATGCAACAAAAGGATCGGAAGAGAAAAGCAAGACATTAATAGCACGATTCATGGTCCTACTAATAAATAGCATCGATTACATCTAAGTTGAATGACTGTCCAAACCAAAGAGACATACGAATTAATTAAAGTATAATTACAACATGAGCCAATCAATGTTTCAGAACTACACATCACTACTTTCGACTCGACTCATCGGACAGGAACGTGGATGAAGCCGCCGTCTGTCGTGATGGTCATGAAATCGCAGTCGTTGTCACCCTGCATTTGTAGCGTTTCATCTATCTCACTGTTGGACGGTTGATATCTGAGGAAGAACTGCCCTGAGGTATGAAGGACATCTTGATGGATGATGTCCGCAAACTCCAACTGGATGCGAAATAATTCTTGTCTGAGGTCCGCGTCCTGGACTGCCGACAAGCTCGCAGCCCAATCTTTGAGATTATCTGGTAGCAGAAGTTGATGATGGTCCCTTACGATCGCCCGCATGTGATGGAGGGCGTAGTAGGCGTCCTTCTGACCGCCAGGCGGCTGCTTGACGTAGCAGAACTTTGTATTGTGTGAGAACATGTGCTTGCCGTACTTACGAACTGCCCTGGTGAAGGTGCCTCCAGATTTGGTGTAGCCGGGGAGAACAGCATCAAGAACTTTCTTGACATTTGTGTAGTCTATGTTGGAGTTACGGTTCGGGTCGAAATACGTGGCCATGGAATATTTCGGGCTTAAGAGGATGAGTGTGCAATGTGTGTCACTGCACAGAACACGGAATGTTAGAAAAAAAAGAACGATCGAAATCTAAGAAATCATATGTTACGGGGCGGTTAAGGGATGACTTACTCGGGGAAGTAAGCCACAAGGAAGTTATCCTTATCTGGGTTTGCCAGAATGACGCCTTTGAGGTGTGAACTCGCAACTTGGCGGTCCCCAGCGCTGCTCAAGTGCTTGGCACGCATGTAGAAGGGGTCGACTATCACGATTTCCGGGGTCTTGTCTCTAATGATCCGCATCTCCATACTCAGCGAAAACGGCCGAACGAAGGTGTAGTGCAGCGGATGAAGGTTAAACATAGCAAAGATGTCATCAAACCGCAGGACGATCGTACCCCCGATGTCGCCATCCACAAATCCCTTGCCCTCTGGCACCTTGGCCACGAAAACCGGGTATGCCACATCCTTCTCTCTGAGACGCCGCTTCTCCAATGAAATGACACTGTCGTGCAGACTCCGCATAGCACTGGTTGCAGCATTCAGCATATTTGGCGGTAGCATCGCCCTACCCGCCACATGCACCCTCCTCGAGATATCCTTAGGTGAAGGTGGCCCATCCTGAGCACAGATCGAACTCGATGTCGGCTGGCTCACACCGGCGCCCTTGTTAGTCTTTCGTTTCCGTCCCTTCTTCTTGATCTCCTGTAATGGGACCGAGTTCTGCTCACAGACCGCCTTCTTGAGCGTGTTGGGGCTGATAATATTTTGCACCTCAGCTATCTGAGGCTCGGTGAAGGCGGGAGCTGGAGGCGTGTCCTGAGAACTGAACGCCAGACGACGCCTGCTGCAATTGGAATTCTCCGCCGTACCAGCTAGATCGCGGTGGTCCTGGTTGGGTTCTTGAGAAAGAGGCCCGCAGAACTCATCAGCGTACCCATGTTCGGCAAAGTACTTATCAACGTTGGTAAATGTACCGTTGTCATTGTCGTCGCCGTCCGGATCCTGTGCCATAGGGCTGTCCGGATCCTATGCCATAGGGATGTCCGGCAGGTCCGGTAGCGTTGCGGCGTTCTTGCCATGGCTTGGCGCCGGCATGACTGGCGGTCTTGTCTGTGGGGTGGTGTCCCCCGCCCCCAAATGAATCTGGCTCTTTGGCCAAAGCAGGGGCCAGTTTACGCAGGCGCTGAGGGTCATCTCATCTTCTTCGTTGGCCCCAGCGGGTCGAATCGGAGGTAACAGCTCGTCGCTGCCTAGCAGCACCCGAATCACTTCAACCCTATACATTGTGGGTGGCATCGGATTACCGTGGAACATGGGGTTGCCCAGTTGAACGATTCTGCCCTTGGCGACATCGACCAACTCGGCACCCACGAAGTGCAGAAGAGTGCAAGGAACGTCGGCGGTGCCCTGCGAAAACATGTACAGGGCGTCAGGGATGTCCAGTCAAAGGCAAGGAGATGAAGTCATCGGCCGAGAGGCTTAGTTACCGTGATGCCGTCGAGCTCGGCTAATGTCGAGGCACCACCAACGGCGGGCGTGCAACTGACGGAGGGGGCGCTTGTTGGCGAGGTGCCGACCGGCATACACCCGGGTGCATTAAGCTCCAATGCCCGTGCCGGCACCGGAGACACGAATACCGCCTCCGCCGGAGACACCAATGGCGCCGCCGCCGGAGACACCAATGGCACTGCCTGCGCACTGTGCGAGTTGCTGGCCGTGAAGCTGGGAACCGAGGGAGGCCCCTGTTGGCCGCCCGCAATCCACGTCGTCAGCCCATGAATCAACGTAGGCACCATGGCGTTGAGCGTCGTTCCAAGTTCTTGTTGCACTTGCTCTTGGACAAGCTCCGGAATCCGCGCCTTTTGAGCCTTGAGTTCTTCAACCTCGCGCGTCTGGCTTTCCGAGCTGGTCTTTTTCTCCTTCCGCACACCAGCAGTATAGTATGACCCCCATTTCGTGGACAAGCCTTTGCCGGCCACACGACCAGCTAACATCGGCTTAGTGAGCTTATCCTTGTTTTTCATTACGTTCAACGCCCTATTTAAAGGGGTATCGAAAGGGGAGCTCTTAGATGACCCTGCGCTACTGCTTTCAGTGTCCTGCGAAAGGAACATGAACCATTTAGAAATATTGGGGATTAATTAGAGTGCAGCCATATGGAGCTAATTACGCGGGGGTGTATTCCTTACCAGAAGAAGCTCAAGCGCCCTTGTCTTCGGATCCGTGGTAAGCTCCTTTGTTATCGGGTCCTCCTTGTACCGGGCCCTGACATATTTCCTGGTCTGCTTGTCACCGCTGTATTTCTCGAAGCGGGGTGGTAGGCCTTGCTCGGCATGCTCCGCGTCCTCCTTGTCCCATATAGGCTCTGCCACTCTGTAACTGCCGGGACCGAGTTTGTGTTCCCCTAAGTTCAACTCCCGCATTTCTTTCCCCCACTGACTTGATTCGGAGGTTGCACTGCTCTCGCACTTGATCTTGAACTCCTTGTACTCATCTTCGCTCATCAAAGGATATTTCGCCTTGATCTTCTCATAACTATCACCTTTATCAATCATTCTCTTCACCGCGCTTTTCCAAGTAGACAGGGCCGTGCTCATCTTCGTGAGGGCGGCACTGTTCACTTTATTCCCTGAGAGGTGTGTGTTTTCAAATTCGGCGGGGAACTTGTATCGTTCGTGCAGCTTTGTGAAGAGGAGGTTGCGCAAATTCCCTCGGTCCTTATGCCTAAGGTTCTCGGTGTTGATCGAGACGGTGCTCCGGAGAATGCACCCGAGCTGAACCGAGTACCCCTTTACTATATGTTTGGGCTCCGTTGGATTCCTGTCGGAGTCCACTTGAGTGAATTCCTCCTTGAGGGTGCGGAGCGCATTCGGGCGCCAGTCCTTCCTTTGCTTCTTCGGTTGGCTGCCATCTGTGTGTGCGCCGCCATCATCAGTGGTGGCATCCTCGGCGGCACCATCAGTGGTGTCATCCCCGACGCCACTAGGGGTTGTGTAATCAGGATCGGTGTCTTCCGTGGCATCCTCATAGCGGTGAGGTTGTTCCTCCATCTCATGAGACAGCTCCCAGAATTGCTTGCCGCCCGAACCACCGGCCTCATCGTTGTGGGCCATGTTTCGCTCTAAATAGGAAAAAAGTTTGGTCAAAAAGTTGGTTATTGTCAAGGAACAAGATCATGGTCTCATCATTTAGGGTTTATCGACACCGAGGCACCCTAAAAGCCTAAGCTTTCATCATTTAGGGTTTGTCGACGCCGAGGCACCCTGAAAGCCTAAGCGTACATCATTTAGGTTCTCATCGACACCGAGGCATCCGGGGCAGCCAAGTTAAGTTTTCATCATTTAGGGTTTATCGATGCCGAGGCACCCTAGGTTGGGCCTAATCATTTGGCTCTATTGCCACCTATGTTGGGTTTATCATCTAGGGTTTATCGATGCTAAGTAGAATTCTAAGTTGGGCCTAATAACTTGGCTCTATTGCCACCTATGGTTTAATGCAACAAGAATGGCAGGGCAGTTGATCCTACTTAACTAAGTACTAAGATACCCCGGCCCATGCATTAGTCGCAAGTACCCCATATGTCCTATTTTTAGCAAAGTCATGCTAAAATTCACGAAAATTTTTAGCATGACCTTTGCTGAAAATAGGACATATGGAGTACCCGAATTTGCCGGAACAGAAGTTAATCGACATTTCGGCAAACTCAAGGGTAACTCGGGGTACCTGCAAATTCATCACGACATAATGGTCGGAGACAAAACCCAGCAAACTAGCAAGATGATCATCATCTTTGCAAGACAGTAGCTCAAGTTTTTGACAGTAGCCTCTGAAGAAAACAGCATTGCAACATTCAAGTTCACAGGATAAAAAAATCATCCACATTCACCAACCCACATGATGTTAAAACCCACATGAGCTGTAAACAGACTTAAAAAACCCACATGATGTTATAACTGTATACACTGAACATGATGATACCAAATGGGAAGGAAAATTGTATCACTCTAAATTAGTGTAGCCACTATCTAACAAAACCAGAATGTTAACAAAATTACACCATGATGATACCAAATTCTTGTAGCAGTACAATGAGTTCACAGGATAAAAAAATCATCCACATTCACCAACCCAAACTGGTGGAGATACAGCAAACCAGAACCTCCCAGGTTTCTGCCATTTTATTTTTCCCACCGTATATGTTTTTTGATTCATGTCATGGTACTTGCTGTCAAACCAAGTATTTTCTTTCTACATAATCTAGGAAGTTTCCTTCTTACTGTCTCACTATCTTACTGTCTCACTACAAAAAACTAGTATGCTTAGTTGAGACTAGTATGCTTAGTTGCATTATGACAGGCAAAAACTACAAATATTTGTGTTTTTAGTTGAGCAATGTAGCGACAGTGTGATAGGCAAGTTTCAGCTGGCAAAGTGTCACGATTCAGACAACAGAGCAGCTAAGCATAGCAAGTGGATAGTTTAGTCAGTATACTAGTACTCTTTAGAAAGCATGAGACATATATTACCTAGAGGAGACTTCATCGGAGAGTTGCCTGTGAATTGAAAATACAACGAGATCAGCAAAGTACAGTAAGATATATACTGAAATTATCATAACAAAATGCCAGCTACTGCCATGGTCAAAGAATAGATTACGATAGCTGGACAAGTACAGGTCAAACTAGATAATTTTCAGAACCGGTTTAACCACCGCAGGATAAAACAATGCATCCAAGACTGGGCTTAGACTAATATCCTCATACCATAATCTGACATCAAGCAAATAATATAAGAACAGTGAAAATGTTCCTAGGAGTAACAAGACTGCACTTGCCAATAATGTTTTATTTAATGAAGCAAACCAGATTTATGTACAACCACATAGTGTCACAAGTATAGGTTTCCATTTTTCTTTGCGGCCAGATACATCAAGAAGAGCCAACAGGTTTCCTACTCATCCTTCATTCTATACCTCACCTAAAAGACAAAATATACGTTTATTGCACACCTGATCATTGAGTCGCATTGACGGTTACGAATAGTGTGATAATACTGACCAGCTCAATTAAAATATATTAAGCTCACAATTTGATGGAATAGTTACTTTATGGCCATATGCCCCACATAAATGCAGGCATGTAATCCCCAAGAATTGACTAGCAGCTCAACAAAAATGCATCAAATTCTCAGTTTACCCAAAAACCAAGGCAATCTGTAGCCATGCTATACTAAATTCTAACTATAACAAGGACACTCACTGCACTAGACATCAAAGGGCTGTCCAAAAGCAAACTCAGTTCCCATTTGTTGCTCAAGTAAATAGCAGGCATGCCTCACATGTTTTTGTTCTAGAAAAACACAGACTCCGGCTTCGACAGCATAATACAGAGTACTGAACCAACATTGTGAATACAAGATCCTCCACCACTGCAGGTAACACCAACAGCCACAGGGAGCCCTAACTTAGTCCAAAATGACATGGCTAGGTCTCAGGTTTTCCCCACTATAAACATGGAAGAACACACATAGAGATCCATGGATCGCACCCTGCCCCCAGCTACGCGCTGTACCGATCATGCCCTGGCACCTGCGCATCAACACGGCAACCAATCACACGGCCGCATCCGCTCTCTCACGCTCCAGCCCACCCACCTACGCATCGCGCCAGAGCACAGCTATGGCATTCAATCAACACACGACCAGTATAAATCTGCTCTGATTTCGCAGGCCCGGAGGAGCAGGGGACGGATTCGGCACGAATACGCAGCAGGGCGGGATGGGGAAGAAGGAGGGAGGGGGAGTGTTGGGGCGGGCGGCGCTTACGGATTGCTCGGAGTGCCAGGCGAGGCCGCGGCAACTAGGAGATGGGATTGGGGTAGGGTCGCCTCACTCACCTGCTGGCTAGCGCGCCGGCATCGGGGAGAGGCGGGCGGGTTCGGGTGGCGTGAGCAAGGAGGTTGGTCGGTGCGGCGGTCCTCGATCTATGGTGGCGGTCCTCCTCGATCTGCGGCGGCGGTCCTCCTCGAGAGTCACTTGGCAGCAGCAGCTTCCTAGCCAGTCGGGGCACTCCTCCCTGGTCCGGACTGGCCACGCTGCTCGGGGACGACGAAGGAGGCGAGGGGGGCGGCGAGGGGGACGGTGAACATGGGGGGCAGCGGGTGAGATCGATGAGGCAGGGGGAGATTAGAGAGATTGGGGATTTAGTGTGGGGGGGAAGCTTTCTAATGGCGCACCACCCCCTCGTTCGCCATAAGTACGACTATTCTAATGGCGCACCACCCCTCGGTGCGCCATTAGAATTCTGTTTTAATCTAGCCCACTAGCCATATCTACAACCTAACCCTATCTACAACAGAACCCACCCATTAGCTCGACTGGTTAGCATGCAGCACACACACCAGGAGGTCCTAGGTTCGATTCCCAGGCTCCCCAATATTTTTTTATGCATTTTAAATGCTGTTTTTTATATTTATTTGTGTTTAAATATGTTCAAACTTGTTTAAATCATAACAGTAATTTTTTTTTATAAAAACAGTAATAATTTTTTTAAAAATATGTTCAAATTTGTTACTTGAAAATATCATCGGCGGCGGCGGTGGAGCGGGGGAGGGTGCGGGGGGTGCCCGTTGGCGGCGGTGGAGCGAGGGAGGGTGCGGGGGGCCGGGTGCTCGTCGGCGGCGGTGGAGCGGGGGAGGGTTGCGGTGGGTCGTCGGCGGCGGTGGAGCTAGCGGGGGAGGGTGCGGGTGGGATCGAGATGGAGGGGGATCAAGATCGAGATGGAGGGGGAATCGAGATCGAGATGGAGGGGGATCGAGATCAAGTGTCCTCATGAATTCAAAAAGTGCCCATGAAATTTAAAAATATTCATGATATCAAAAAGTGCCCATGAAATACAATCGAGAAATGAAGACTACGATTTAAATACAATCGATCTTAGCTAGCTATCTGTTCACAATCTTCTTGCCCTTCTTTTTCGCTAATGGAGTTCCTTTGTGGAACAGACGTCCTTTAGGTAGGGTGGTCCTGCTTCTTCTTGTGGTGTGTGCTGCTACTTCATCGTCGTTGTCATGTTCGATCTTCGGGTCGCCGTACTTGTCGAAGTCTTGCTCATTGGCTACTCCATCCATTCCGATGATCTTCCTTTTGCCTCTCCTCACGACAACACGACTGGGCTTTGACGGGTCGGTAATGAAGAAGCATTGGTCCACTTGGAAAGCCAGTACCCATGGCTCATTTTTCGTGGTGACGTTTGCGCCCGCGGTCTTGGATTTGGCTTCGGGTATAACCATGGTGGTGAAATACCGGTCTTCTTTTAGGACGATCTTGGCCCATCTGACACGGAACATCGGGACCTTCTCTCCAGCGTAGCTCAGCTCCCAGATCTCCTCGATCCTTCCGTAGTACCTGTCCTTGTCGTTACCGGTGTAGGATTCCATTGTTACCCCAGAGTTCTGATAACCATCGCTCTTCATGTCCTTGTCCTCGGTGTAGAATGTGTAGCCGTTGATACCGTACGCCTCATAGGTCATCAGGTTGTGCTCGGCGCCCTGTGACAAGGCGAATATGAGTTGTTCTTCCACGGAAGAATCCTCATGTAAAGGGTACGACAGAAGCTTCTGCTTGAACCAACGCGTGAAACATGAGTTGTGCTCTTTGAGTACATCTCCGTCTGTCCTCTGTTGGCCTCGGTCATTGTACGTCTTCTCAATAAAGGTTTTGTGCTCTACCACCCAAGGATCGACCACGTCTATGTGTTGTAGCGCGACTAGGTTTGCTCTTTCAAAGTCGGCGAGTCGACCCTCGAAGTCGGCATGCATTTCGCGGCGACCCTCACGGTGACCCCATCCAGCGAGCCTGCCGAGGTGCCTGTTGACGGGCAGACCAACGGGGTTCTTGATGCCTAGATAATTCGTGCAGTAGGAGATGCACTCTTCGGTCAGAAAGCCCCTGGCTATACTTCCCTCTGGACGTGACATGTTGCGAACGTATCCTTTGATGACACCATTCATCCTTTCGAACGGCATCATGCTGTGCAGGAACGTCGGCCCGAGTTGGATGATATCCTCCACGATATGGACCAGCAGATGCACCATAACGTCGAAGAATGCGGGTGGGAAGTACATCTCAAGCTCGCATAGTATCACCACGATCTCTTCCTGTAGCCTTCTGAGTTGCCTCACGCTAATCGACTTCCGAGAGATGACGTCGAAAAAGTTGCATAGGCCAAATAGCGTTTCACGGACGTGCGCGTCCATGATCCCACGGATTGCAACTGGAAGTATCTGCGTCATCAGCACGTGACAGTCGTGAGACTTCATCCCGCTGAACTTCTGCTTCGGTGGGTCTAGGTATCTTCTTATCTTCCCGCGTAACCATAAGGAAGTTTTACTCCTAGGAGGCAGGTGAAAAACTGCTCGATCTCCTCCTGACTTAGAGTGAAGCACGCGGGAGGGTAGTCATTTCCGGTCTTCTTGGCCTTTTTGCCTTTGCGACGACTTTCTGTGTCCTGCTTCGCCTCATCATCATCATCATCATCATCATCATCATTAGCGTGAAGCTCCTGCCTGATGCCCATTGATTTCAAGTCTGCCCTTGCTTTCGGCCCATCTTTGGTCCTCTCTGGCATGTTGAGCAGGGTACCAAGCAGACTCTCGCACACGTTCTTCGTGATATGCATGACATCAAGGCTGTGAGGCACACGGTGGATCTTCCAGTACGGCAAGTCCCAGAAAACAGACCTCGTTTTCCATACCTTCAGCAGCGGCTCTGGCACCTTTCGCTTCTTTCCCGGCTCTGGCGCCTTTTGCTTCTTTCCCAGCAGTGGGCAGTCTTTCCAATTTTTCAACAGCTCGTCTATTTCCTCGCCGCTCCTCGTACACGGGCGTTTTCGGGGTTCGGTTTCACCATCGAATAGATCCTTGCGTTTCCTCCACGGGTCATCGTTGCGAAGCCACCTTCGATGTCCCATGAACACGGTTTTCGAAGACCCGGGATCTCTATCTAGCTAGCGATACGTTGTGTCATCCATGCACCTTACGCATCCAGAAAATCCGTGGACTACCTGCCCCGCGAGATATCCGTAACCGAGATAGTCGTGCACCGTCATGAGCAGTGCGGCTCTCATAGGGAAATATTCTTTCTCTGCGGCGTCCCACGTATTGGCTGGCGTTTTCCACAGCGTGTCTAGCTCCTCCTTCAGCAGCCCCAGATACAGATTGATGTCGTTCCTTGGTTGTTTCGGCCCTTCAATTAGCATACTCATGTGAATGTACTTCCTCTTCATGCACAACCAGGGGGGAAGGTTGTACATCCACACAAACACAGGCTAGGTGCTATGTGTGCTTCTCTGGCTGCCAAACGGATTGACTCCATCGGTGCTCACGCCCAGCACGATGTTCCTTGGATCCTTCCCAAATTTTGGGTATTCGAAGTTCAACGCTTTCCACTGGCTCGCATCCTTAGGGTGACTCAGCATCTTGTCTTTTTTATTTATCTCCGGATCTTTTCCGTCATCTTCCCGCTTCTTCTCCTCCCTATCCGCGTGCCAACGCAGAAGCTTTGCTACCTTAGGGTCCGTGAAATACCGCTACAGACGAGGAGTGATCGGAAAGTACCACACTGATTTTCGAGGAGCTTTCTTCCTCTTCTTGTATCGAGTGACGCCGCACACCGGACATATGGTAGACTCCGCGTGCTCGTCCCGATAAATGATACAATTGTTCATGCACACATGGTATTTCACGTGCGGTAAATCCAGAGGACACATGATTTTCTTCGCCTCCTCGAAACTGGTCGGGCACTTGTTCCCCTTGGGAAGATGTTCGTGCCAGAATGACATGTTCTCGTCGAAGCATGCGTCGGTCATTTTGTGTTTTACCTTCATCTCCAGAGCCATGAGCGTTACTTTCAGGCGGGTATCCTCGGGCCTGCATCCTTCATACAATGGAGTAACCGCGTCTATCTCCAGTTGATCCAGCTTGGCTTTCTCTCGGGCGGCAGCTGTTGCGTTATCCGTCTGCTTGAGAAGCAACTCTTGAATATGAGGGTCCTGCACCCAGCCTCCATCGTCGTCTGCTCCGGCATCTTCATCTTCATGATCATGCCCTTCGTCTTGATCTTCCTCATCATCATGTACGACATCTTCTACATGATGACTGTGTACAGCATCACCGTCGTGATCATGTCCTGGAGATTCTTCGTCTTCTCACCCGCCCTCGCCGCAGTGGTACTTGTCTTGTTGCCCTTCCTCATTTCTTGCCCGGCCCCCATGGACGACTTCATAGTCATCTTCATCACCTTGCCACCGATAGCCATCCATGAAACCACGCAAGAGCAGGTGGTCCCGCACCTGCCCGGAATCCGGGTCCGCAATAAGGCTCTTCAGCTTGCATCTTCGACACGGACATCTTATCTCCGTCTCGTTCTTTTGAAGCATATCGGCCTTCGCGGAGCTCAAAAACCTATTCATGATGCCTTCAGTCATCGTGCGGACCATGGTCGCCTGCGGGGTAGAGCAAAATGTTATTTTAGAACCAAGAAAAAATTTGGCATGACCTTCCCTAAAAATAGGACCAAAAAGAATGCATAGTGCCAAAATTCTCGCCGAAACGGAAATGAATCAAAACATTCCGGCAAAATATTGGCAACTATCGCATTTCAAATACCGGTACCTTCAAACACAGACATATATGCAACACCACAAACACATGCAACACCACAAACATACATAGATCTAGCTAGGCCACAAAAAGTGCATGTGCACGTTGTTGGAGCGAGCTAGGGAGAAAAAAAGTAGAGCTACATCATGAAGATAGCTTTCTCCTTACTTACCTATCAAAAAAGGTAATTTCACCACTTAATTTTGATGAATCTATGGTGGAAATGAGGTGAGGAGGAGGAGGCAGCCGAAAGCTTGGAGACGGAGGTGGAGGGAATGAAGTGGGGAAAGTGAGTGGGTAGGTGTGGGGCTGTCCAAAGTATCTTGTTGGGGTCCCAGGTTACTAATGGCGCACCACCAGCAAATGCGCCATTAGTAACCCTGGTTACTAATGGCGCACTTGCAGGTGGTGCGCCATTAGTAGTTTTGCAAAAAAGTAATATATATATATATATATATATATATATACAAATGGCGCACTGGGTAATAGTGCGCCATTACTAGTTTAAACTAGTAATGGCGCACTGTGAAACGGTGTGCCATTAGTAGTTTTGCAAAAAAAAGAATAAAAAAAATTACAGTAATGGCGCACTGTCTGCCTGGTGCGCCATTACTAGTTAGAACTAGTAATGGCGCACTTCGACCTGATGCGCCATTAGTTTGTATGGAAAAATGGAAAAAAAAATAATACTAGTTGCGCACCCTATTTCTGGTGCATCACCAACCGGTGCGCCATTAGTATATAGTAGTGGCGCACTGCTTCCATGGTGCGCCATTAGTATCAATCCTATCTATAGCCCTTTTCCTAGTAGTGCATCATGCTTGGCTTTCAACTCCGCATTGTTTTCTTCAGTTGCATCCACCTTTTGCTAGTAGCTCTTTCAACATGCCATTAGGCATGGTTTTCTTGCATATCAATAAGTAGTTTCTTGACATCGTCTATGGGATTTCCCATGATTGTTCATCCTGCAGCTATATCAAGCATAGTTTTTGACATGTCATTCAAACCATTATAAAACATACAAAGGATTAACCATTCCTTCATTCCATGTTTAGGACAATATCTTATGGTTTCTTTCATTCTATATCACGCAAGCACTAGTGGCTCATGTTTTTCCTGCTTAAAACCTGTAATCTAAGAACATAGATGCCTAATTTTTGTAGGTGGACAAAACTTAGATAAAAATTTGATGCAACAATCAGCCCAAGAAGTTATATTGCCTCTAGGATAAGCTAGAAGCTATTCTTTTGCTTTTCCTCTTAGACAGAAAGGAAATGACGCAACTTCAAAGAATTAGGGTCATAATCCTTAATGCGTGTCATGTTGCACAATTTAGTAAAATTATGCAAGTGCGTACCACCATCTTCAGAAGCAGAGCCTCCAAATTGGTCCCGTTGAACCTTGGAAACAAAGTTTGGTTTGATCTCATATTCAGAGGCTACAACCTCGGGTTGTTCTATGGGTTCATGCATAAAGTTATTGCTGGGAGTAGCAAAACTTCCAAGATTACGGGCCATGATAATCATTTTTGGGGGTTTTCAACTGACAAGACTTGCAACAAAAATAAAATTTGAACTAAAAAAAATGTTAAAACATAAACTCAAACTAAACTTTAACAAAAACTCTAAACACAAAGACTAGGAACACTAAACTCCTCCCAGCAATGCCGCCAGAAGAAGGGCTTGATACCTACTTTTAGCGATCCAGTAAAGGAATATAATGTATCCCGCACCTATTTCCCCTAAAGGTGACCCTGGGTTATTGAACCCACGAGAGGAAGGCTCCGTTGAAGCAATGGTTTCTAGCAAGCTTTCGTCAAAGGATTAATTCTAGCTTTTGACTGGATCAATCAAGTAAAATGTGGTTAACACTTATAATTAAAAGAGGAATGTCGACGAGGTGTTAATGCTTACAACCATGTTTTTGGTGTGAAAACCGGTAGACCTCAGTGTAGGGGGGTCCCGAGCTGTGGATCTCGGACAAATGGTAACAGGAATAAGGAGATGATGTTTACATTGATGGAGATAAAACCCTACGTCATGCTCTTGTTTATATTGATGGAGATGTATCAAGTACAGAGTTGATCTACCTTGGGATCGAAAGATGTGTTCTAGCTCTAGGGCTAGGTGAATGAGATTGCGTTGATGTCCCCTCTATGGGCTAAACCCTTTGGCTTGTATACATGTCAGGTAAGGTATCTAGGGTTACAAGGTCGGTAGCTTGGTGTGGAGGCGGCAGGAGAAGTATTGGAGTATACGACGGGTCTTTGGTATATGTAGTCTTGATCATACCTCCAGCGTGTGGCTTCTAGAGTCCATATGGAGAAGAATGAGGGCCCATTAGCCCATCCCGAGGAGCATGGCCGACCAGGTTAGTACCCCCTAGTCTGGGACACCGTCACATGTATTTGTGTTGGGGCTATATATGACCTTAATTTGTGCGTCGGAAGTCGCCCATCGAGATGTCCTTGTTACGAACCGAAGTGGGAGATGTGTCCAAATAACATCTTGACCGGCACGAGTCATGCATCAAGAATCAGTTGTCCTACCACAGGCCATATTCGTCGCATGGGGTTGCCTCTATAATTAAGATTATAATAATCAGATAAGAGCTTTGGATGTTTAATGACTACACCTCATGAATCCCCAAGGATTGGATCTATGTTACTGTACTAAACCCTTCAGTTACTGGTGTTTAGAATAACACTTCATGTTCTCCCTGCCCTTAGCCTCTTCGTGGCTCGATTCTCATGATCCTGGGTACTTGCAGGGATGAAGATCACGAACAAGACAAGAGACATCTACGGAACAATTTTATTTCACACATGCGGAATGTTAATTCAAAGCACTTCCATTGATCCCTACAATAACTACAGAGGGTTGCAATGCCTATGCCTCAACCCATACCTTACCGAACTACTCAAACATGAAGGTCAGATCGCAAGAAGAAAACATTGAAGAACACATCTTGCGGATTGATTGATTGACTGCAAATATGTCTTACAATGGCTGCCTTGTGCGATGTTGTTCTAGCTTTGCCCTACGATGTTACATTTATAAAAGTTGATCAGGTGGACGAGGTGCCTCGGAATTCACGTCAAACAAGCGCTCGCGGTCGTATGGAACATCGTCTTTTGTGATGTCTTCGCTGGTGTGCCTCCTGGTGATTTCTTCTTTCTCCATATCCACTTCTTTCCATGTTCACATGTGATTTCTTACATTTTTATCCCATTTCTTATGGAAACTAATCAAAGAGAGGGTTTTTGGAATCCTTCGCATTTATTAGTCATTAGTAACAATATCAGAGCGCATATCACGGTTTAATGAAATATATAGGTTTAAACAAAGGGTGAATGAGGGTAAATATCACTCAACAGTAGGATCTGAATCGTTACTTTGGATATACAATCCTCTATTGAATGCTTAGTTTAGTAAGTTCGTGAATGTTGTGAAGGGCCCCGCTCAGTATTTGTGCCTTATGGCTATGAAGTACTCCCTTCGTTCCTTTTTGTAAGGTGTATTTGTTGGGGAAGGCAGTAATTTCAAAAAATTCCTACGCACACGCAAGATCATGGTGATGCATAGCAACGAGAAGGGAGAGTATCGTCTATGTACCCTCGTAGACCGTAAGCGGAAGCGTTATGACAACGCGGTCGATGTAGTCGTACGTCTTCACGATCGACCGATCTAGCAACGAAGGTACGACACCTCCGCGATCTGCACACGTTCGGCACGGTGACGTCCCGTGAACTCACGATTCAGTAGAGCTTCGAGGGAGAGTTTTGTCAGCACGATGGCGTGATGACGATGATGATGTTGCTACCGGAACAGGGCTTCGCCTAAGCACCGCTACTATATAACCGAGGTGGATTATGGTGGAGGGGGGCACCGCACACGGCTAAAAGATCAATTATCAACTTGTGTGTCTATGGGGTGCCCCCCTCCCCCGTATATAAAGGAGTGGAGGAGGGGAGGGCCGGCCCTCTCTATGGCGCGCCCTAGGGGAGTCCTACTCCTTCCGGGAGTAGGATTCACCCCCTTCCAAGTAGGAGTAGGAGAGGAAGGAAGGAAAGGGGGGCCGCCCCCCTCCCAATTCGGATTGGGCCTGGGGGCATGCCTCCCTCTTTTCCCTTCCCTCTCCACTATTCCACTAAGGCGCAATAAGGCCCATATACTCCCCGAGGGGTTCCGGTAACCTCCCAGTACTCCGGAAAAATGCGCGAACCATTCGGAACCTTACCAATGTTTGAATATAGCCTTCGAATATATCGATCTTTACGTCTCAAACATTTTGAGGCTCCTCGTCATGTCCCTGATCTCATCCGGTACTAAAAACAATCTTCGGTACATCAAAACACATAAACTCATAATATTGATCGTCACCGAACGTTAAGCGTGCGGACCCTAGGGGTTCGAGAACTATGTAGACATGACCGAGACATGTCTCCGGTCAAGAACCAATAGTGGAACCTGGATGCTCATATTGGCCCGTACATATTCTACGAAGATCTTTATCAGTCAAACCACATAACAGTATATGTTGTTCCCTTTGTCATCGGTATGTTACTTGCCCGAGATTCGATCGTAGGTATCTCAATACCTAGTTCAATCTCGTTACCAGCAAGTCTGTTTACTCATTCCGTAATGCATCATCCTACAACTAACTCATTAGTAACATTGCTTGCAAGGCTTATAGTGATGTGCATTACCGAGAGGGCCCAGAGATACCTCTCCAACAATCGGAGTGACAAATCCCAATCTTGATCCATGCCAACTCAACAAACACCATTGGAGACACCTGGAGAGCACCTTTATAATCACCCAGTTACGTTGTGACGTTTGGTAGCACACAAAATGTTCCTCCAGTATTCGGGAGTTGCATGATCTCATAGTCATAGGTACATGTATAGTTATGGAGAAAGCAATAGCAACAAACTAAACGATCATTGTGCTAAGCTAACGGATGGGTCTTGTCCATTACATCATTCTCCTAATGATGTGATCCCGTTTATCAAATGACAACACATGTCTATGGTTAGGAAACATAACCATCTTTGATTAACGAACTAGTCAAGTAGAGGCATACTAGGGACACTTTGTTTTGTCTATGTATTCACACATGTACTAAGTTTCTGGTTAATAGAATTCTAGCATGAATAATAAACATTTATCATGAAATAAGGAAATAAATAATAACTTTATTATTGCCTCTAGGGCATATTTCCTTCAGTCTTCCACTTGCACTAGAGTCAGTAATCTAGTTCACATCGCTATGCGATTTAACACCAATAGTTCACATCACCATGTGATTAACACCCATATTTCACATCGTCATGTGACCAACACCCAAAGGGTTTACTAGAGTCAATAATCTAGTTCACATCGCTATGTGATTAACACCCTAAGAGTACTAAGGTGTGATCATGTTTTGCTTGTGAGAGAAGTATAGTCAACGGGTCTGCCACATTCAGAGCCGTATGTATTTTGCAAATTTTCTATTTCTACAATGCTCTGCATGGACTACTCTTGCTAATCACTCCCACTTTCAATATATATCTAGATCGAGACTTAGAGTCATCTAGATCGGTGTCAAAGCTTGCATAGACGTAACTCTTTACGACCAACTCTTTGTCACCTCCATAATCTAGAAACATTTCCTTATTCCACTAAGGATATTTTTGACTGTTGTCTAGTGCCATTCCTGAATCACTATTGTACCCTCTTGCCAAACTTATGGTTAGGTATACAACAGGTCTAGTACAGATCATAGCATACTTCATAAAACCTATGACTGAGGCATAGGGAATGATTTTTCATTCTCTTTCTATTTTCTGCCGTGGTCGGGTTTTGAGTCTTTACTAAACTTCATACCTTGCAACACCGACAAGAATTCCTTCTCTGACTTTTCCATTTTGAACTACTTCAAAATCTTGTCAAGGTATGTACCCATTCAAAATATATCACGCGTCTTGATCTATCTCTATAGATCTTGATGCTCAATATGTAAGTAGCTTCATCGAAGTCTTTCTTTGAAAAACTTTTTCAAACACTCCTTTATGCTTTCCAGAAAATTCAACATTATTTCCGACCAATCAATATGTCATTCACATATACTTATCAGAAATGCTATAGTGCTCCCACTCACTTTCTTATAAATACAATCTTCACAGCAAGTCTGTATAAAACCATATGTTTTGATCACTTTATCAAAGCATATATTCCAACTCCGAGATGCTTGCACCAGTCCATAGATGGATCGCTGGAGCTTTCTCACTTTGTTAGCACCTTTAGGATCGACAAAACCTTCTGGTACATCATATACAACTCTTCATTAAGAAATCCATTAAGGAATGTAGTTTTGACATCCATTTGCCAGATTTCATAAAATGCGGCAACTGCTAACATGATTCGGACGGACTTAAGCATCACTATGGGTGAGAAGGTCTCATCATAGTCAACTCCTTGAACTTGTCGAAAACCTTACACAACAAGTCGAGCTTTGCAGATAGTAACATTACCATCAGCATCAGTCTTCTTCTTGAAGATCCATTTATTCTCTATGGCATGTCGATCATCGGGCAAGTCAACCAAAGTCCATACTTTGTTCTCATACATGGATCCCATCTAAGATTTCATGGCTTCAAGCCATTTTGTAGAATCTAGGCTCATCATCGCTTCCTGATAGTTCGTAGGTTCGTCATGGTCAAGCAACATGACTTCCAGAACAGGATTACCGTACCACTCTGGTGCGGATCTTACTCTGGTTGACCAACGAGCTTCGGTAGTAAATTGATCAGAAGTTTCATGATCATCATCATTAGCTTCCTCACTTACTGGTGTAGGAATCACTAGAACTGATTTCAGCGATGAAGTACTTTCCAATAAGGGAGAAGGTACATTTACCTCATCAAGTTCTACCTTCCTCCTACTCACTTCTTTCGAGAGAAACTCCTTCTCTAGAAAGGATCCATTCTTAGCAACGAATATCTTGCCTTGGGATCTATGATAGAAGGTGTACCCAACAGTTACTTTTGGGTATCTTATGAACACGCACTTCTCCAATTTGGGTTCGTGCTTATCAGGATGAAACTTTTTCACACAAGCATCGCAACCCCAAACTTTAAGAAACGACAACTTTGGTTTCTTGCCTAACCACAGTTCATATGGTGTCGTCTCAACGGATTTAGATGGTGCCCTATTTAACGTGAATGCAGCTGTCTTTAATGCATAACCCCAAAACGATAGTGTTAAATCGGTAAGAGACATCATAGATTGCGCCATATCTAATAAAGTATGGTTAAGATGTTCGGACACACCATTACGTTGTGGTGTTCCAGGTGGCTTGAGTTGCGAAACTATTCCGTATTGTTTCAAATGAAGACCAAACTCGTAACTCAAATATTCTCCTCCACGATCAGATCGTAGAAACTTTATTTTTTTTTGTTACAATGATTTTCCACTTCACTCTGAAATTATTTGAACTTTTCAAATGTTTCAGATTTATGTTTCATTAAGGAGATATACCCATATATGCTCAAATCATCTGTGAAAGTCACAAAATAATGATACCTGCCGCGAGCCTCAATACTCATCGGACTGCATACATAAATATGTATTATTTCCAACAAGTCTGTTGCTCGCTCCATTCTTCCGGAGAACGGAGTCTTAGTCATCTTGTCCATGAGGCATGGTTCGCAAGCATCAACTGATTCTTAATGAAGTGATTCCAAAATCCCATCAGCATGGATTTTCTTCATGCGCTTTACACCAATATGACCTAAACGGCAGTGCCACAAATAAGTTGCACTATCATTATTAACTTTGCATCTTTTGGCATCAATATTATGAATATGTGTATCACTACGATCGAGATTCAATAAACCATTCACCTTGGATGTATGACCATTGAAGGTTTTATTCATGTAAACAAAACAACAAATATTCTCTGACTTTAAATGAATAACCATATTGCAAGAAACATGATCAAATCATATTCATGCTTAACGCAAACACCAAATAACATATATTTAGGTTCAACACTAATCCTGAAAGTATAGGGAGTGTGCGATGATGATCATATCAATCTTGGAACCACTTCCAACACACATCGTCACTTCACCCTTAACTAGTCTCTGTTCATTCTGCAACTCCTGTTTAGAGTTACTAATCTTAGCAACTGAACTAGTATCAAATAGTGAGGATTGCTATAAACACTAGTAAAGTACACATTAATAACATGTATATCCAATATACATTTGTTCAATATGCCATCCTTCTTATCCACCAAGTATCTAAGTGACCATTTCCTTTTCGGTAGAAGCACTCAGTTTCAGGCTTGGGTCTAGATTTGGGTTTCTTCATGGGAGTGGCAACTTGCTTGTCATTCTTCTTGAAGTTCCCTTTCTTTCCCTTGCCCTTTTACTTGAAACTAGTGGTCTTTTCAGCCATCAACACTTGATGCTTTTCTTGATTTCTACCTTCGCTGATTTTGGCATCGTGAAGAGCTCGAGAATTCCTTTCGTCATCCCTTGCATATTATAGCTCATCACGAAGTTCCAGTAACTTGGTGATAGTGACTAGAGAACTCTGTCAATCACTATTTTATCTAGAATATTAGCTCCCACTTGATTCAAGCGATTGTAGTACCCAGACAATCTGAGCACATGCTCACTGGTTGAGCTATTCTCCTCCATCTTGTAGGCAAACTACTGTCAGAAGTCTCATACCTCTCGACACGGGCATGAACATGAAATACCAATTTCAACTCTTGGAACATCTCATATGCTCCATGTCGTTCAAAACATTTTTGAAGTCTCGGTTCTAAGCCATAAAGCATGGTGCACTAAACTATCAAGTATTCATCATACCGAGCTTTGCCAAACGTTCATAACGTCCTACAATAGGTCCGTCACCTAGCGGCATAGCAAGGACATAATTCTTTTATGTAGCAATGAGGATAATCCTCAGATCACGGAGCTAATCTGCATCATTGCTACTAACATTTTTCAACTTATTTTATCTCTAGGAACATATCAAAAATAAACGGAGAGCTACATCCCAAGCTATTGATCTACAACATAGATATGCAAATACTATCAGGACTAAGTTCATGATAAATTAAAGTTCAATTAATCAAATTACTTAAGAACTCCCACTTAGATAGACATCTCTCTAATCATCTAAGTGATCACGTGATCCATATCAACTAAACCATGTCTGATCAACACGTGAGATGGAGTAGTTTTCAATGGTGAACATCACTATGTTGATCATATCTACTATATGATTCACGCTCGACCTTTCGGTCCCCAGTGTTCCGAGGCCATATTTGCATATGCTAGGCTCGTCAAGTTTAACCCGAGTATTCCGCCTGTGCAAACTTGGCTTGCACCCGTTGTATGTGAACGTAGAGCTTATCACACCCGATCATCACGTGGTGTCTCGGCATGACGAACTGTCGCAACGGTGCATACTCAGGGAGAACACTTATATCTTGAAATTTAGTGAGAGATCATCTTATAATGCTACCACTGAACTAAGCAAAATAAGATGCATAAAGGATAAACATCAAATGCAATCAAAATATGTGACATAATATGGCCATGGTCATCTTGCGCCTTTGATTTCCATCTTCAAAGTACCGTCGTGATCTCTATCGTAGCCGGCATGACACCATGATCTCCATCATATTGATCTCTATCAACGTGTCATCATATGGCCGTCTCGCCTACTAATGCTCTTGCAACTATTGCTATCGCATAGCGATAAAGTAAAGCAATTATTTGGCGCTTGCATCTTATGCAATAAAGAGACAACCATAATGCTTCTGCCAGTTGCTGATAACTTCAAGAAAACATGATCATCTCATACAACAATTTATATCTCATCATGTCTTGACCATATCGCATCATAACATGCCCTGCAAAAACAAGTTAGACGTCCTCTACTTTGTTGTTGCAAGTTTTACGTGGCTGCTACGGGCTGAGCAAGAACCGTTCTTACCTATGCATCAAAAACCACAATGCAGTATAGTGATTGCTTTTTGATCTTCAAAAAGAACCATGTTCATTGAATCCGATTCAACTAAAGTTGGAGAAACAGACACCCACTAGCCACCTATGTGCGAAGCACGGTGGTAGAACCAGTCTCGCGTAAGCGTACGCGTAATGTCGGTCTGGGCCGCTTCATCCAACAATACCGTCGAATCAAGAATCAACTAGTGACGGCAAGTAATATGTATATACCCATGCCCACAACTCCTTTGTGTTCTACTCATGCATATAACATCTATGCATAAACCTGGCTCGGATGCCACTGTTGGGGAAGGCAGTAATTTCAAAAAAATTCCTACGCAAGATCATGGTGATGCATAGCAATGAGAGGGGATAGTATCGTCTACGTACCCTCGTGGACCGTAAGCAAAAGCATTATGACAACGCGGTCGATGTAGTCATATGTCTTCACGATCGACCGATCTAGCACTGAAGGTACGTCACCTCCTTGATCTGCACACGTTCAGCTCGGTGACGTCCCGCGAACTCAAGATCCAGTAGAGCTTCGAGGTACAGTTTCATCAGAACGACAGCGTGATGACGGTGATGATGTTGCTACCGGAACAGGGCTTCACCTAAGCACCGCTACGATATAACCGAGGTCGATTATGGTGGAGCGGGCACCGCACATGGCTAAAAGATCAATGATCAACTTGTGTGTCTATGGGGTGCCCCCCTCCCCTGTATATAAAGGAGTGGATGAGGGGGAGGGCCGGCCCTCTCTATGGCGCGCCCTAGGGGAGTCCCACTCCTTCCGGGAGTAGGATTCCCCCCCTTCCAAGTAGGAGTAGGAGACGAAGGAAGGAGGAGAGAGGAAGGAAGGAAAGGGGGGCTGGCCCTCTCCCAATTTGGATTGGGCTTGGGGGCGCGCCTCCCTCTTTTCCCTTCCCTCCACTATTCCACTAAGGCCCAATAAGGCCCATATACTCCCCGGGGGGTTCCGGTAACCTCCCGGTACTCCGGAAAAATGCCTGAACCACTCGGAACCTTTCCGATGTCTGAATATAGCCTTCCAATATATCGATCTTTATGTCTCAAACATTTAGAGACTCCTCTTCATGTCCCTGATCTCATCCGGGACTCTGAACAACCTTCAGTACATCAAAACACATAAACTCATAATATCGATCATCATCGAATGTTAAGCGTGCGGACCCTACGGGTTCGAGAACTATGTAGACATGACCGAGACATGTCTCCGTTCAATAACCAATAGTGGAACCTGGATGCTCATATTGGGTCCTACATATTCTATGGAGATCTTTATTAGTCAAACCTCATAACGATATAGGTTGTTCCCTTTGTCATCGGTATGTTACTTGCCCGAGATTCGATCGTCAGTATCTCAATATCTAGTTCAATCTCGTTACCGACAAGTCTCTTTACTCGGTCCTTAATGCATCATCCTGCAACTAACTCATTCGAAACATTCCTTGCAAGGCTTATAGTGATGTGCATTACCGAGAGGGCCTAGAGATACCTCTCCGACAATCGGAGTGACAAATCTCAATCTTGATCCATGCCAACTCAACAAACACCATCGGGGACACCTGTAGAGCATCTTTATAATCACGCAATTACGTTGTGACGTTTGGTAGCACATAAAATGTTCCTCCGGTATTCGGGAGTTCCATGATCTCATAGTCATAGGTACATGTATAGTTATGGAGAAAGCAATAGAAACAAACTAAACGATCATTGTGCTAAGCTAACGGATGGGTCTTGTCCATCACATCATTCTTCTAATGATGTGATCCCGTTTATCAAATGACAACACATGTCTATGGTTAGGAAACATAACCATCTTTGATAAACGAACTAGTCAAGTAGACGCATACTAGGGACACTTTGTTTTGTCTATGTATTCACACATGTACTAAGTTTCCGGTTAATACAATTCTAGCATGAATAATAAACATTTATCATGAAATAAGGAAATAAATAATAACTTTATTATTGCCTCTAGGGCATATTTCCTTCAGTATTATTTTCGGCACGGTGACCAAGGCACATAATTATAGAGGTGTTAGGATAAAATTACCCTGAGCAAATTTGTTAGTTAGTGGCAAGTAAGCCAGTGAGTCCAGGAAAGTAAGAGATACATGGAATCAAGAGAGAGATAATTTCCTTCTTTTGATACAAGGAGAGATACATGAAATCAGGAGAGAGATACTTTCCTCTTTCTGGAGGGATACAAAGGGAATTATGAAAAATTAGAAGAAATGCACCTTACATTGTGGAATTTTATCAAAAAACAAATACACCTTATATAAAGGAATGGAGGGAGTATTTCACTGTCGTTGTAAAGGGCTAGGATGTGAAGGTAATTCGAGGTGATAGTAAAAGCCTTTTCTCCTAACCTTGCAATTGATAGGGGAGTTACACATAACCCTTAGAGAGGTCACGTCCACGGGGTAAACCCTTAATTATGATGTGTTGTAACCCTGTGGGGGAGACTATGATGGTGGCGTGTGTGGCACAAATTCTACCACGAGTATAACGTGTTCTGTACACGGCTTCGCTCAGCATAATCATCAAGAGTGGCTCAAATATCCATACCATACTATGACCACGCACAGAAGCGGTGGAAACATACCAATGGGGATTCCGGACTCCCTGAGAACGCCTTACTCCTCTGCTGTTCATTAGTTACTCTAGCTATTGTTCTCTATTTACTTTTATGTTTTTTACTTCAAAATTTGTTCCACTACTCAATTACAATCAATTTTCGCCCTCACTTTGCATTAAGTCTACAACTATCTACAGGCATAAAAAAATACATAATTCACTACAAGAAGCAAATTATGATTCCTATGCTTCATGTGGGATCGATACTCTTACTTTGAAAAGGCTTCAAGTAAACCCCGTGCACTTGCAGACCATCACACACATACGAGAGAACACGCAAACCAATACATCGCTCGGGCCCGACGGCCCCACCGATTTCCCACCATATACCAGGAAATCCCTGAAAATTTCCTCTCCCTCACCCTACCATAATTTTTTACGTCATGCATGGCCCAAAGAATGTCATGCAGGGATGCGCCTCCAGCCCTCCCAGGACGAAAAGCTCATTTTCTGTCATATAAGTAGGAGCTCACCACATCTATGATAATACATGTTTTTGTCACAATTATCATCATGGAAGTGTCATAGACAAAAAAGTTTTCGTTCAGGCCATAATGTCACGAATGTGTCTTTTTTGTCTTGTATGTTTTTACTCTCAATGGCGGTGCAGTGGTTTGGAAAATTTCAAGCAGAACACTCTTGCGGATCCTACGATAGAAGCGGGATATATTGCTACTTCAGAAGCTTCAATGGAGGCGGTTTGGATCCATAGTTTTCTTGAAGAACTAGATGTGGTTCCAAGTACATCGAAACCCATGGAGTTCTACTGTTTCAATAGCGGCATAGTGGCTCAAGCAAAGGAGCTTAGGTCCCATCAGAAGTCTAGACATATACAAGTATCACCCGATTTGATATTATGTTGAAGAAGGTTTAGTTAAAGTATGCAACATTCACACGGACCTGAATATATCAGACCTGATGACGCATCCTGTACCACGAGCATCATGATTAGCACCGGATTGCCATTCGTGTAAAAGAAGTTATGTAAACAAGATTATCGACTCTAGTGCAAGTGGGAGACTATAGAAAATATGCCCTAGAGGCAATAATATTTGTATTATTTATTTCCATGTTTATAGGTAGTGTTTATATCCCATGCTATAACTGCTATGGTTCTTGAATATGCTAATCGGAGGAAAACTCATTAGCACATGTAGAGATGTAAATGGTAAAACCAGATTCATAGTCTTGCATCTAGGACTAGATCAAGTGTTAACTTGATGATTTGTTTTCCTGGTCATGGGCATATGCCAGTTACATTTGAGAGCATGATGTTGGTAGAACACACATGTTGAGTTGACCCAAGTTGTATGTTATACTTAGATATTATATCATCTTATGTCTATAGTTCATAGCACAGGAGTTAACTTATGTATGATTCCTTAGACCATGAGAGTATCGAGCCACTCCATACCAGACGTTTAACTTTGGGTTATTCCAACATCATCCGTAACAGGGTGGTCATAGCGACAACTTATGGGTTTATCAGAAATGTATGACGAGGGACTAGATAGGTCGATATTGGGATTTGTTCCTCCGACGATGAAGAGATGTTCTTTGGGCCCTCTCGGTGTGACGGCATCCATCATCGTCTGGCCAGACAAAGCATGAATTGAACAGAGGGGTGCCGAAACACGAGAGCGAGAAAAGAGAACAAAATCAATAATGAAGAAGACCAGTATAGTTAGCATGTGTTGATCTCATGGGGATATCGATATATCTCACCTCTAGTTTTGTAACCTATCGCAAGCAAAAGGAACAACATATGATAACCAACGGATCACTCAATTATCATCCGTGTAAGTATAGGGATCAATATGGATGTGCATGGTTCCGCTGCTCGCCATTGAATGAAAGGTGTTTTCGTTCATGTCTATATTTTACCGAACCTGAAGGGTCACACGCTTAAGCGATTATGATCTGTCGAGTTCTATAGGAGTTCGGAATATGAGAAAATATTATAGGAAAAGTTTTGGGAGTAAAAGAAATTGTATTGAGAGAAACCGAAATCGTTTCGGGGATACCACAATGGTTTCGCGGGGACCTAATATAAAAAATAGAGGGCTCAAATAATTATCTTGGAGTCCCTAAGATTTATTTCAAGTTAATGGGCTAAATGAAATATCAATAATTAGGACTAATAGGGGAGACCTAATGGGTCTATAGACCCAATAAGAGTGGGGTGTCCCCTAACTTCTTGGAAAAGCTTGGTGACCTAAATTGGGTTGCAAGAGGACCCCCCCCCCCCCCCGACTGGCGTAAGCGGGGAGCCCCTCCCCAAGTCGGCCTCCCCTCCCTCCATCTATATATACTCAAGGGGAGTGCGCCATCTAGACACACAAGTCCTTTGTATTGGGCGCCTCCATCTAGTTCTGTTTTGTTCTAGTTCTAGTTTAGACTTGTTCTAGACTGGACCTAGTTTCAGTTTTCTATAGTCCACATAATATAGAAGCCTCGTGCAGTTCTGTTCTCCCATCTCTAGTTATCCGACGACGTCAAGCTCTGGACGACGAAGCGCTACCGGATCGTGAAGCTCTTACGCGTGCAATACGTAGAGAGTCTGTGCTTTCAGTCTTCGGTTCGAGGGATCATTCGTGAACGGTTCGAGGGACTTTATCAACGATCTAAACCAACTTTTCTTCTGCTGAAACTTGAAGTTAGTAACGGGCTGATCTAACCTCTATATGCATCTTCATAGTGATCCGGGATCTTCTTTGCAGGACAAACTTTTTGTTTTCTATTATCTTTCCCAACTAGAGGCCAACCCTAAAAGCCCCCGGATGTCGTGTATATTGCGACGGCAATTTCCGTCCACCCTATTCAATTTTACGGGGCGGCCCGATATGCGAGACCTGGTCGGGCTGCAAAAATGCCAAACCCGCATATCGACTATCTTCATCGCCAGCAGCTTTACATATCTTACAGAACATGGCAACCACAACCCACAAGGACATCATTGGACGACCTGAGAACCTACACATACTCCACAGTGTACCTGGCCATGGGAAATCCGACCCGACCTGAAAAAGCCCAATCGACCCGACCCGGTCTTGCATGTGGTCCGGGCTTGGGCCTAAGTTTTGAGCCCAAAGGCCGGGCTGGGCTAGGCTTAGGCTTGGCATTTTTGCATTTTAGGGAAGAGGCCCCGCCCGAGGCCTGACGGGCTTTTCCCCTGACAGGCCGTGCCTGGGCCTGAAATCTAGGCCCGGCAGCCGGGCCGGGCTGGGCCCGTCTCTAGGTTTTCTGCTACGGGTTTTATTAGGCCTGGCCCGAAGCCTGGCCCGGCCCGACTTATGGCTAGGTATACTCCACACAGACGCCGCGGAGGCCAAACTTTGGAGAAGTTGAAATAAGATCAAGCTTGGTGTCGCAGGTAGCACGTGGTCAAACGCATGTACCACATAGCACCGATAATTGTGGTCATCATAAGAACCACAGCCGGCCGATATGACCTCCTCTGTCGTGGGAGATGGAAGTGTCCAGATTTCAACTTTTCCAGGTTGCAAGAAATAGGCGGGAAAGCAGGATGAAAAAGCCGGTGTCCAGGTCCATAACTTGGGCCCGGGCTTGGCCTCTCAAAGGATGGCCCTTGCATTGACAGATTATTAATTTATTATTCTATAAAAGCGTGACTGATTAACCATCTCCTCATTTACTGCACACATAATGTAGGTACGCTGGCAAAAAGGTGGCAATCTCGGTTGGCCGGGGCCGGGCATATGCATGCATGCACACATGACAGAGCGCCCAACCTAACCGGCCGGAGCGGCCGACAGGAGGATCTGCGCGTCCACGGCGAAAGTTCTGCACCGCCCGAACCCAACAGCCGTACCACGCTGCTATATCTACGTAGGTAGCTCGCTGCCTTTGCACGCCAAGGTCAAAAAGGCCGCGAGGGTGGTCCTCGTCGATGTGTCTTGTGCTGCATCCATCGTGCCCTTCCCCTTCAATCAGTTTCCCGCCCGGCAAACTCAATCAGATTAGGGACGGGGATATCTTAGTAGTAGTAGTAGTAGTAGTAGTAGGTTTTTACCAGCATCTAACCAAGTTTTCGTTGTGCACAGACGCACTCTCTTCACGTGAGGGTCCAGGTGTGTCGTGACATGGACGAGCGGAGGAGAATCAAATGTAGTACATGTGTAGTACGAGAGATGGCCGGACCGATCGATCTTTTTCCCGTTGCTACAGTGGCCATAGATAGACGTGATGATGGAGAGTGCCTTTCCAGGGGGCTCTTTGCATCATGATCCCACTGTTCCACTTGGCTATGGGTCGATGATGGCACTTGCAGATAGATCCATCGACCCATCCATGCATGCATGCACGTTGCGAATTCCCCGTCCATCCGGGCCGGGCTGCCGCTGCATGGAGCGCGGCGATGAACAGCGACGAAGTGGTGGAGGGCGAAAAGACCGGAGGTCGCTCGCACGAATGATGGCTTTGCCCCGGCGCACGGCGAGGGTGAACAGGGCGGCACTGTGCGCACGCACAGCGCAGGCGGAGCAGCATGCACCATGCAGCAGAGGAGAGGAGAGGAGAGGCATGGAGGCAAGTGGAAACATGTACCGTCAGCTTTTGGGGCTGCATGATTGGGCCGCACGGCGCACTTGGTGGCAATGGCATGCATGCACGCATGGCCGTGCCGTTCCGTGCGCCCCGCCCGCCCGCCTCTCTTTCCGCTGGCTGTTCACCTGTGTTTGCTTGCGAGCATCGCATCTCTGGATCCCTCAGAGCTTCGGCTACATGCCCGGCCGGGCGGCAGGAGAGAAAAATGACATATTTTCGCCAACGGGGATTCCACTAACCAGAGAAGCATCCCATCACATCACATATAGTACTGCATCTGCATGGTGAACGAAACATGGAACATACATATAGCGCTCGGACAAAGGCATCCCATCACATTTATGATCTATCACGTACTCTTCGTCGTCGTCCCAAATCCCTGGCCGTCAGTACCGGAACATCATTATTAGGAGGAGGAAGAAGTGCACTGCAGATGGTCCAGGCAAGGCAACCACGACCCCGTGTAACGTCTGACCATCACCTTCCAATATGATCACCTCCTTTTCAGCCTCGCGCCGCAAGTCTGACAAGCTTTCAGAAAAAAAAAACATCCATCATAACAAATGATATATTGTCGAGTACTACTAATCAACTTAATCTCTCCATCGCTAATTAGTTTTTCGTTGACCAACAGTCTAATCAATACTACCTCTACTATCCGTCGTATTTTCGGTCAAAATTTGACCACATATTCAACTAGCAAAATGTTAATGCATGTCATAAAAATTATATTGTTGCATTCACATTTGAATGTAGTTTGTAATGATATTATCTTTGCTATGTCTAACATATACTCAAGACGAAGAGTTAACTGGTATATCTGGTGGCAGAGGCGACTGGTTATGAGGGATGAAGAAGTGCAGTCATCGGCTTGAACGGGCTCGACTATTCAAGCTTTGACGCTGAATTTTTTGAGAGCTACCGGAAAACCTAGTGTGGACCATTGGAAGAAGCAGTTCTCGGGACAATTAGCACTCAATGTTAATGCCTCGTTCATAGATGATCACTAGGGCTCATGTGGCGCCGTTGTCCAGGATAACAGAGGTATGTATATCGCTGCATCCACAGCCAAGCTAGAACACGTAGCTAACATTGTTTCCGCTGACGCTGCTGCACTTGTTGAAGGCTTGAAACTCGCTCAGAGTATTGAATGCAAATCTGTTGTGCAAATGGGATAAAAAATATTTTATAGTTGAAGCTTTGACTTTGAATACTGGGCAGTCGATGCTGGGAGCTACTACTCGTGATGACTGTCATTTTTTGTTGGAAGAGTTTTGGAAGGTTTTGATTGAGCATTGTAATAGAGAATCAAACATGGTAGTTCATTTGCTAGCTCAACATGGACATGTGGATCCACCGTCATTTGTTGGACTCGCCTCCGGATTATATCTCTAGTCTATTAGAAGACAATATAAGCATTATTTAAAGTTAATAATGCTAGTCATGAAGGCCTTCCAATAAAAAAAACTCTAGTGAAGTTCAAGGAGGAAAGTTGGAGTTTCTTGTTTTCAAAACTAAAACTCTGAACCTCTTGGTTGTAAGTTTATGCACTTAACTCGTTCACCCATCAGACCGGTTTGATGGAAGAAACTAGGCAACACATTTATACGTCAACACTTCCCCTCACGTGTGGCTCGCTCAGACCTAAACATGGACCGAAAGTAGGTTACAATTTAATTGCGTCAGCCGGGTCTTGAACTCAAGACCTATTGTCTCTAATACCATGTAGAAGTGCATGCTTTAGCCTATGCAATGAAAAAACCGATCTATGGGAGAGAGTCGGACATTATACTCCAACACTGTGTTCTCAGATTTGGAAACCTCCAAGGCGGGCGCTGAGCGGAGTTTGGCTGGTGTGCTGGAGGTGAAAAGAATTTGGAGGCATGGTCCTTTTTTATGGCTTGCGCGCCATAGCTACACGAAGATACGAGCGTCACATTTGGCTAGCGTGGTCCGCTATTTCAAATTGGCGATGAATGACTTTCCGTTGACAGCTTTCAAAAATGCCCAACAGCACCTCCGCGGCAACATGCACGTCTAGTCCTTCCTAGGAGCACAAAAGTGGTGGACCATGCACGGCGATCAATCGACCGACGTGATCCATGGGAGCATTGATTGATCGGTACCAGCGCGCGCCATGTTTTAGCCATATGCACGCAGCAGCTTTTTCTCCCTATTATTTCTGCACATTTATACTTAGCTACAGTACACCGCAAAAAAATACTTAGCTACAGTAGCATCACTTGCAAACAAAATGGAGCTGAGCATATATATATATATTTCAGCAATTGATGAAACTATGCAGATGCTTTTTACTGCCATTGTAGCATGTTGTTTTGCCATCGAGGCATGCACCGATCCGATCCGATCCGGCCCGGTCCCTTTGTTGACGTCGAAAAGGCGCAAGAAAAAAAGTAGCCTGGAATAGTACTGTGCATGCTGACAAAGTTGATGGGAGAACCATGTACCGATCGAACTTTCAGCACTCAATAGCAAACGTGTGGTAGAAAACTTGACCTACTAGTACGTCGTTGTATGCATGTCTTGTGTACCAACGCTTTCAGCGGTAAAAGTATGGCATCCCAACTCCGACCCCAAACCGGTCGCCGTGTCCGTCCGCTGACAGAGAAAGACCAGTTGCATTTTGGTTGAAATTTAATAAAATTGTATCCATCCGCGGACAGGGAGAGACCAGTTGCATTTTGGTTGATTTTGATTTAGTTCGTTTTTGACATATTTCAACTAAACCGGACTCTAAACCTAGCTTAAATTTTTGCCACTGACAGTTCTCCATGTCCGGCAGGCCATGAGCCCCGTGAACTGAAACTTCGCCTTCGCAGCCTGCAAGCGGCTAATCGACCGACGATAATGAGCCCGCCAAGCTTGGCTTCAACGGGAGGGGAGTAGTGGTGGCATTCCTAGGACCCCAGCGTTGGCGACATCTGCCGCCAGCACACACTAATGTGCCGGCTTCGTGGTCGTGGCGGCGGGGTGCCCAAAACAGCCCCAATCGCTTTGGTCATTCTGCTTTTCGTGCCGGGCGTGGCGGAGCTGGTGATCACGTCAGTGTCCTCGCTCTTGCCATACACTTCATCCACCGGCTCATCAATCTCCTTGAAGGCGTCTTCTAACTCCGCCCGATGGAGCCGGTACAGCCATCGGTGGTCGCAGGCGAAGCGATAGGAGTCCGGCAGAGCCTCTTGCTCGGGCACGTCCACGTCAGGTGCGATGGCCGTGCCGGCAGCGAGTAGATCCTTTGCACGCCAGTGCTCGTCGAGGACGCAGAGGTTGTACTCCTGGCACGCCTACACCTACCAAAACGAAGCCCGCTTCTCTTCCAACACCATCCCGGTGTAGTGAGCACGGGCCTCGCCCATGGTGGTGCTGACATTGGCCGACGAGGATGGGGGCACCGGCTCGTTATAGGCCGCCTTTTTCATTGGAGCGTACGCAGCGCTGACCTCCGTCGGCCTTTCGGTCTACCAGATGGCTGCAATGGCGACGGTCACCTGCTTCTTCTCGGACGAGATGCTGTCCCAGACGGCTTTCGAGCTCGAGGAGGCCATGACGGGCATGGTGTAGAGAGGAGAAAGGGAGCGCATGATGTTAGATCCAGCTATGGCCGGGCCTGGGGTTTAAATAGCGGGAGGATGACAGGGAAGTAGCGACGTGTTTAATGATGGGCGATAGACAAACTGACAGGTGGCGCCAGACTAAGTTCCTCGGCATATGCACATGTTTATTGTAGGTAGGTGGACAGACGGGTTTTCGTTTGAACACGAAGCAGTCGTATGCACTGAGAAGCGGCATGAGAGGTGCTCTAGGCCGGCAAACCGCTTCAATGGCGGAGTGACGTGAAAGGTCACATCGCTCTGAGATGGCATGAATGTGTCAGTGGTGCTCTGGAATGACGGTGACCACTCCGGACGGGAAAGAGCGCAGGCCTGGCTAGGGCAGTCCGAATCAGGCATGGTGGTAGTCCGGTTATCTGCATAGCTAGCCATGCCGGTTTGCTTCCGGTTTGCGGGAAAACATACATCCGGACCGTCGAACGGATCGATACAGGACCGTGTTTTAAGAAAAAACACGTTCGAACCACGTGATCAAAATGGTTGCAGGCGGTTTAAAGATCCGCGTTGGAGATACCCTAAAAGCGCAAATGACACTTTTTAACTACTCCCTCTGGTCTGGTGCACCTTCTAGTGTCAAACTAATAATAATAACTACAGACTTGTGTTTCTCGATGAGTCAACCGCCAAAACATTGCTCGTCTCCACACACGATGCATACAACGACGTACTGCAGACTTGTGGATCATGATGGTATGGATGTACTACAGACTTGTCGATGAACTACGTACACACACACGATGAGGCAAGACGCAAGAGCAATTACATCGATCATCATGGCATAGTTTTCGTCGACTAGGCTTGCATTGCAGGCAGCGGCGAAAGCTATCTATGATAGCATCATGCATGGCAACAACATGCACGTATGAGTCATGCTTATCATGTCGCTTGCTTTTTCATCAGCACGCACGTAGTATATCTCATACATAAAAGAGGCTGTAAAACGGATGCGGATTAGGAGCACTCGGGTGCTACACTGCCCTATATCCAAAAATAATTTAGTAATTCAAGAAAAAGGTCAAAAAATCATGGAAATTTTTTGGAATTAAATATGACCAGTATTGTACTCGTATCAAAAATTTGGCCAAGGTATGATTCCCGTTGACTTTAGGAAAAAAAAGCAAAATTATGAAAAAAATATAGCATGAATAGTTTGTATCTAGCCTTTTTTTGGCAAATCTTTGACCCTAGATACAATGAAAGTCATTCCCTGTTTAATCTTTTTGTATGAGTGCAATATTTGGTCAAGTTTGATTCCATCAAAAGTTCTGAGATTTTTTTTTACATTTTTTGAATTATTAAATTATTTTTTTAATATAGGAGGTGTGTCACCCGAGTGCTCCTATGTATATTCGCTGTAAAACATGGAAATGCCCTTTGGTTACTGGGTGTATATACGCCCTATATGGGATAAAATAATATTTCAAAAAAAGAAAACTTGATATTTAAAGTAGACTGTGTTGTACTGGACTAGTACTGTATATGCTGACAAAGTTGATGGGAGAACAATGTACCTATCAAACTTTCAGCACCCAACAGCAACCGTGTAGTAGAAAACTTGACTTAGTTGTACGTTGTTGTATGCTTGTCTTGTGTACCAAAGCTTTCAGCGGCAAAAAGTGCAAAAGTATGAACATAAAGGCACAAATGACACTTTTTAACTACTCCCTCTTGTCTGCTGCGCCTTCTATAAAGAGGAAACAAACTGTAACTACTGCAAACCGCGCCAGAAAATATTTGTGTAGCTGCTACATGAGCCAAGAGCCAAATCACACACACACGCACGCACGCACGATGGTTACATGCATTTTGCACGCAGTCAATTACGTTTACTCCTACACCTCCTGGTTCCGGTTCGGGATGAACTCAGCAACAGCCGACCAGGCGACGACGTCCACGTTTCCCGGCACTCGGATTTCGAGAAGGGCGGGCAATTGCATGGATCATCATGGCGTAGTTTCATCGACCAGGCTCTTGCATCACAGGCAACAGCGAAAACAAGTCTATGACGACGACGGAATCATCATGGCAACGGCATGCGTGCATGTCTCAGAAGTCGTGCTTGGTCCGTCCCGGGACACGGCAGAAGCATCGATCATATATCATACCATACACGTAGCTTGTTTTTTTTACCAGGAGACCGGCACGTACTAATATATACGATGCATAGAAGAGGCAGTAAAACACTGAATGAAAGAGAGTGCATGCACGCATGGCCTCGCATTAAAAGCTTATGTTGAGCTATTTGCAACTGTTCAGTACTTGCATGATGTGCGAACAGACCAAAGCTAGCAAAAGCGTCCGGGGGCAGGACAGACCGTAAAAAGGCCGAGCACAGTCGACCAGGGAACAGTTAGAGTAGAGAAGCGTCTACAGGATCCGGAGAAGGCTCTCCCCTCCACTGACAAGATTTGCTCACGTAAATTTCCACCATGAGGGCAAATTAAAAAGTGTTATAGTTTGTAGTAGTTATACTTTGTGCATGATTGAAGTCTTCGTGTGTGTGCATAAACTTTTGTTTACTTGTTTCTTTTTCTACATTTGACTCATAGGGCAAATTGTACTATTAAGGAGGGTCTAAGTGAAAGCTGAAATTGAAGTCTTCGTCTGTGTGCTCAATCGAACCTAGTTATTCAGAAATTGAATACTTGGAAATCTCCTTCCAAAGAGATTGAATACTTGGAAATCTCCTTCCCCGGGACATCAAACTTAAATTCTTCGCCAAGGAGGTGGATGACTTGTTCCGCATGTTAGTCCATCCGCGCTAAGTTTAAATCCTACAGTTTGCCACGTGTCGAGTGATGTTGGTTCGTGCAACTCCAACGGTCATATCATCCCTACACTGGGTTTGCTCGCGGGCAATAATTTTCCACCCCTCTCCAACCATTTTGCAGTTGGCTGCTCCTAGTGAATATAGACAAGTCTTGTCTAGCAACCCTTCGTCCACGAAGATTTGAGAGAAATCCTAAATGAGGAAAAACCCAGAGCCTAAAACTGTTGAGTGATTGAGCGCCATCAAAGAATTTGATCAAAGCCTAACTTGGTTTTGTTACTCTTGAGTACTGTGCACCACCTAGACGGTTAGGAGTGGGTTCAAGAGCTGAGGAAAAACCCAGGGCCTAAAATTGCTAAGTGATTGAGTGCCATCGAAGAATTTGATCAAAGCCTAACTTGGTTTTGTTACTCTTGAGTATTGTGCACCACCTAGATGGTTAGGAGTGGGTTCAAGAGCATCCAGAGTGTGGATTCGCCAAAGAACTATTATGTGAAGGTTTGAAGATCACCTCAAGATCTACAAAGAGTAATTGGGCGAGTTCCGAGAAACATAGCTCAAGAAGAACAAGGCGAGGACTCTCGTGTCCTCAGAGTTGTGGCTCAGCCTCACCAACCTACAAATAGAATTGCGCCAGTAGTTTGAACCGGGGTACCACATTAATATGTCCTCGTCGAACAATGGGTTCCATTTATTCGCACTGCCTTTACATTTTGTAATTCATCTGTGTTTGAAAAACTTACCCCTCTTCGTTCTCTATGATTGTTGTGAAGACAATTTTCTCAGTACTTTCATGTGCCCCTGCCTTGCACTATGCTTAGCTTTGTACTCACCAATGGCGTAACTCTTCCAAATTTTGTGGAACTTGCAAATGTCTTCCTGATATATTGTCATTGTACTACTATGCTACACCTACATATTCTGTTCCGTGGATAACACAGTCGGAAGGCACAAGAGTTGGTCCTGTCTATTACTGCACATGCTTACAATTAAGTTGATCTGGAGAACCGCCTAAGGTAAAATGCTTTCGGCACCCAACAAGTATCTATCAGAGAAGACAGCAACAGGAAGTAAAAAACAAAAAAGGCGACAAGAAGGGCGACAAAAGTGCAGAAATAAGCACTCCCATAGGCGTACTTTCTAAATCCTCCACTGGCATGGCGCGCCTGAAATAATTCCTGTCGCTGGATGGTCCAACGCAGAACATTGGTCGTCTCTAGTCTCCACACACACAGACACGATGCATATAGACACGGACACCTTGTCGAACATGACACCGACGAGTGACGAACGAGGAAAAGAAAACGCCAGTCCGGCATCAGATACATTTTAATTTGTATAGGCATGCACGGTTCTGCACGTCATCTCGTGGCTGGACGAACGACTGAAACGCCCATCTGCAGCGCCGCTAGCTGCCGGTACGGGTATACGCGTGCATGAACTCAGCCACAGCGTGGTTACATCTTGCACGCAGTTAAAATTGTACTCCTATAAGGGTTCAGGGTGAACTCAGCCACAGTCGCGCGGGTGGCGACCGGCGTACGTCGTCGTCGTCGATCCGATTTTTCCGGCGTTCGAGAAAGGCATGCATGCATGCAGTTGCGTCGTCAATCATGCATGGTACGTGGTTCTCGTCAAGCTGGCTCGCAGGCATGGCGTCCGCGTGCAGGACCGAAAGCCTTGCTGATGGCGACATGGTGCTTCCTTCTGAGACATTCAGCATCGTCTCTTGTCGCTAGACTGCTTGATTTCCGAAGAGCGGGCTGCTTTCTCTTGTTTCTCGATCGCAATCGGCGACAACACGTACATCGACTCTGTCCCGACCGTTCGTCGACTGTACCGCCGGTTCACTGCCAACTCCTTGCAATCCCTCTGAAGACCGATGAACGGAGGAACTCTTTGCTGCTCTTTAGATTTTACTAGCAAGTGTGTTCGTGCGTTGCAACCGAAGAAATAAAATCCTACAAGCTTGCTCATCACACTCTAGCACGCCACTTGGCGAGTCGATTCCTGCACCCACTTCTAATGATGGTTTGCGCCATCCCGATATCCTCTAAACTTGTGCATGCACCATCCTCACACGGTATGTAATTGCTCTTTTCTCACAGTGCCATTGTTCAGAACTTCAGATCAATTGTCAGCCAATGTATAATAGCCACAACAAATAGTTGATGCAACAAATAATAGAAATAAAGAATCAGATAGTAGCAGCAGAAATCACAATTCTTTCGATAATTCAAAACGATGCCCAAGCTCATCTACACTCGGTAAACAGTAAACATTCTTATAAATATGTCACCACTTTTTAAAATTACATGAACATTTTAAAATGGGTGAACACTTTTTGAATTACATGTACACTCTTTTCTAAAAATTGATTAAACTGTTTTTTTAACGTTATTACACTAACATTTTTCCAAATGGGTGAACTCTTTTTAAAATAAACTTCTAATTATGTGATTTTTAATGTGTGGACACTTTTAAGAATACATGATCATTTTTATAGTAAATTTTCTAATTTTCTTCATCTTCAAGTTTGTGATTTTCTTCATTAATTTATACCTAATAATAAAGGGAGAAAGATTTCTTGGTTCTCCTTCTGTCACCCTTTTATATCTGTTGATTTTTTGTTAACTATAAAGATTGACGGCTGAGATTTCTAAGTAGATCTATATAAATTTTGGTCCAAGTAGGGAGGATTTCTTGGTTCACCATACCTTGAAAAAACGCAACAAGAAGCACAAGGATGTGGAATCAAGAGATATAAGTATGTAAGCCAACAAAAGAGCTATAGAAAAAAAATAGCTCGCAAAGAGGATACAAACCCAGGGATCAAGCCTAGTCAATCAGTATGTACAAACCAACAAGCCTCGCCCACATTCATGTTAGAGAAGGAGATTTACTATTTATAGTTGTTTCTTTGGCTCTTGCCTGAACTAGCTAGGCCGTGTATTTGCCCTATTGGGCCTTCGCCGCAAGCCCCAAGAATTGCCATGCGAGCTAGCTGCTGCATCAAATAAATACTACCTAATTCCTTTAAAAACAATTCTTATTGGTTTATATACGTTTGCAAGTTACTTGCAATATCAACATGACGCTTAAGAAAAAACGGTGGTCAAACGCCAAAAGCAAGAGTTTCAGGTTTCAAATATTGTCTAGGGCATTCCATAAAAATAATTGTGAAATGGGCATAATACAGAATAGGGAGGCCACCATCCACAATGTGGCACTACTCCTGCAATCTGGCCATCCTGCTTGGCGTGCTCAATCATAATAGCCAACATGTCAGCAACAATGTTGAATTAATAACATTGGGGACATGGGGTCACCCTGCCGTAGTCTCTTTTTAACTGAAAGTAATGGCCGACATCATCATTGACTTTGATGGTCATGCTACCTCCAGTTACAAAATTATGGATCCACTGGCACCATTTATTAGATAAACCTTTCATCCTTAGGGCCTATTGAAGGAAAGACCATTTGACCTTGTCATGTTGGAAGAATAAATCTACGGGCCTATGCGTCGTTTTGCTGGCAGATAGCACACTAAATTAAGGGATGTTGGATAAGAACTTCATGAAAATAACAAAGCTTCTGGGCATGTTCCTGCTCGCTGTGCTCAGGCTTACTACAAGAGATGTAGTACAATGGGGCATCTAGCGTCTGTTTGCACTGAATTTTTACCGTGGGAATCTAGTGTTCCGATGTGTGATTTTCAATCTAAGGGGTAAGGATTTTACTATATACATGGTTCCTGCATTGCCAAGAAAATCAAATATAGGATGAGTAGTGTTGGGTTTTCTGTGGTCCAGGGCAATGCTCCTGGTTGTCGGATTGAGCAAGCTGACCATGATCGTACAATACTCAAATCTTGTGGCGTTGTTGTTAAATTGACAGCTGGTTTGTGGCTGCTACATCCAAAGGTGTTCGGGAAATTACTTGGCTTAAGGTTAGTAGTGTTCCCCTGAAAATAGATGTGAAAGAAACTTGGCTTATGTCTGCTCTTTGGTTGGTATTCCCCTGGAAATTAATCTTGCAAGCTTGTATTGCCTTGATTATGTGAGAGTCAAAATAGGATGCAGAGATGTGCATAATTTTCACATGTTGCTGAAGCAGTACTAGGAGATCATTTGTATAACTTCTATTATGAAATTCAGCAAGTGCTGGCGAGAGACTACTTGCTCTCTCATAAGAGTGGTTGGCAAACCCCAAGTATAAGGGTGAAGTAACCTAGCAATAAGTATTCCCTCAGTAGAGAACCAAGGTTTATCGAACCAAAAGGAGTTCTTCTAGCAAACTAAGTCACGTGTACCTAGACACAAAACACAATACAAACATTTGCATGTCCCCAACACTTCTAGAAAGTTGTCAAGCTTCTTGTCCTACTAGTTATAGTATTAATTAAATTCCACGGTATGGTAGGAATTGATAGATAGGTAAAACAAATAAAATGGTACAACAAAAATAATAATTATTGGTGATGTTATCAAAGGAAAATAGACCTCCGGGGCCACAGGTTCACTAGTTGCATCTATCCAAGCAGACAATTGTGGTGCGATGAAAAAATTACAGTTGAACAACAATTAAATTGAAGTATTCATATTTATGACAATGATCATTCATGGTATAATCTTATATAGGCATTACATCTGTGATGTGTACATTATTATCCAACTACATCTACAACTGATACTCCACCCCAAGACCGCTATCCAGCATGCATCTCAAAGTATTAAGTTTATGACAAACAGAGCATTTCTATAAACATGATAACATAATGTAGAAACCATCGTTTTATCCTTAGTGGAAACAATATAATATGTGTATGTTCCCTTTCTCTCACTAGGATGAATCACCGCAAATTGAATCCACTACTATGCACCACTTCCTCTGATTTACTACCCATCAATCTTGGCCAAAGATAACAAATAGATCAGATAGGATACATCACCAATTAATTAGTATATATGAAACAAACTTCAAAAGATTCAATATATTTCATTGAACAATCTGATCATAAAGTGGCAATTCATCATATCCCAACAAACAAACCATCAATTACATCATGTTGACCCCGATAATGTGAGGTAGGTCACTGGAACTTTGTATTTAAACACAAGGGTGAGAGGATGCCACATAGCTACTACTGTGGATCCTATGGTCCTAAGGGAACTACTAACACATGGTCATGGAGGAAGCAAGGTTGATGAAGAAGCCCCCGATGATTGATTCCCCCTACAGTAGGGTGTCCTAACAGGCCTCGAGATAGGATCTCCTCGGAATCGGAACTAGTGGGGGCGAAAAATTGAAGAAAATTGGTAGGGAGGAATTCATGAAATATGGGATTTATAGGTGAAAGAATGGGAGTAATTAAGGAGGTGCATGCACAGGGGGACGCAGCCATGCCACACGGGTGTCCCCCTGGCCCCATGGCGGCCCTGGCTGGTCAACTTGTGGTAATTTGTTTCAGTTATCTCTCAATACTTGGGGGATCATGAAAAACTTAGTGATGATTATAATGATGTTCTAACTAGGCCTTTCTCCGTTGAGAAGCCATAGAAGCTCTTTTTTCCATTGATAGCAATAGGGCTCCAGACATTCCTTCTTATTTCTACCCAATGTTGTTAGGACATAGTAAAAGATGATATTACGAACTTGTTCCATGCTTTTCCTGCTCGCACACTCGATGTGCATAGACTCGATCATGCCATTATTAATTTTCTCCCTAAGATTAGTGGAACTAATAAATTCAGCAGTTTCGGCCTATTTGCTTCCTTAGATGCATTTACAAACTAATTACTAAATTCTTGGATATTAGAGTTGCTATGTTTTCTAATATACTTATCGACATTCTTCAGAGTGCTTTTATTAAACATAGAAACATTATGGATGGTCTTTTTACTCTGGATGAGATTTTATACCATTCTCAAAGTAAAAAAAAGATCTGGCATTATACCTAAACTTGATTTTTAAAAAGCACACGACAAATTTAACAGAGACTTTTAAGGGAATGCCATGTTATGAGGGGTTTTGGCCCTACCTGGTGTACGTAGTTAGTTCAAAAAATAATTGTGTAATGGTATTGTTAGTGTTAAGTTGAATAATACCAGTGAAGCTTACTTTCGGAGTTATTAATGTCTTAGAGAAGGGGACACCCTTTCCCCCTTTCTATTTAACTAGATGACCAGTTGCGCCAAATGGCGCAAAGACCTGTTTAAAACCATGTTCGTGTTGAAAATATTTGCATTTTTTCAATAACCGTATATTTGAGTACCTTTGGTAAGAATTTATACCCCTATATATAGAGGAAATTAAATGCAAATATTTTCTTAAGGTAATAATGCCACAAATTAGATCATCAGTAGGTCAAGATAGTTGAGTCTACAATTAGGAATTCCGAGTAGCTGTAAACTTGCATTAAAAAAAGTGTAAACACAAGTGACACAATAAAATGTATTTAATACATGAACTCTGAACATTGTGTACACGAGAAGTTAATAGAAATAGTAGTCAATTACATCATATAATTTGGTTCTATACTCTTTTGTTCATATGTATTAGTTGGCTTGGGCGGCGAATGAAGCATCAAATCAAAAATAAATAAATGAAAATCATCTTGCTTATGAGCCTGTATACCTGGAGCTACAAAAAAGCCCATTTCTTCAGCAAGCCACACCCCTCGCAGCCACTGCCAAGGGAACCGCTGTTTCTGCCAAGCCTCCATGGCAATTCATTTACTGGTCCACAACTGTAATTCCTCCCGAAGCATAAACAATAAACATATCCAGTTCTGATCTTCATAGCTCTAGCAAAAGTGTACAATAACCATTGTTCAGGAAAATGATGAGTGATTCATGAGAAGCCAAGTGCCACCTGATATAATAGAGAAAACAACTAATCTGCTTCTGCCAAGCCTCCATGGCAATTCATCTACAAAATAATACTCTGCTTAAAAACAATGACCACTACCAATTGGAAATGTAGCATCTACAGATGAGCTACAGAGAAACCTATAAATTTTTAGAAACAATGATGTCACTGACAGCAAAAACAGCATGGAAAACCTGATCAGGTAACATGCATAGTTTTTCCTGATCTCCTAAAATGTATTCAAGTACATCCTTGCATAAAGGGCAACCCTTCGTGAAATTCTCAATAGCATATTTAATTCTCTCAGAAAGACCTGCCATGCATTTGGATCATGGATAACATAACAAATGATCAGGTCGTGAACAATAATCTCACGAGGCAAGTGACACAAGTGCACTTATGTGTATTAGGAGTAGGAGGCATCTTGAAGCACTTATCCTCAATGAGCCTTGAATACAGTGTTGGGAGAGTGAGTCTAGGGGTGCAGAAACATGTACTAAGATGCCTGCACACGCCTCACCAAGTATTATTTAAGAGACTTCTGGCAAAAAAAGCACTCCCTCCGTCTCACAATATAAGACGTTTTTGCAAGCTAACATAGCTTGCAAAAACGTCTTACATTATTCGGACGGAGGGAGTATTATCTAAGAGACATGAGCTAACTGTTCCCATCAAGTATGCATCAGAGGATGGAGAGTGGAGGCGGAGCAACACGGGAGGGTTTCCTCCTCTTGGTCAGCCAACGTGGTACCGCTAAATCGCCAGGTTTCATAATAAGGCAGGCCTGCTCAACATCCTGCAAAAAGAAAACTGGGTTAGGCAATATTTCAAGTTATAGTGGGGAACATAAGATTCAAATGGGGGCCTTCATAAAATTTGATAGCATACTGATCAAGGGATCATCCTTTAAATGGAAAGATGGATTTTGCCATCAATCATATATTGTTAACACTCGTCAAAATCATGAGAACATGAACAGAAAAAGAAACAAGATATCACCAGCACAGAACATCTAAATTTATTCCTCAAAGGCAAATAAATAACACATAGTTTCTCAAGCACAAACTCTGAAATCTAAATTTACTTTTATGTAGATGTAACACCAGTGACATATTTACTGCAAATAGTACATAGCAATCAATTTTTTGCTACTGAAGTGTTGGATCGTAAAATAATGAGCCTTTTCTCTGAAATTAATGGCCGGGTGGGTGTTGGATCGTAAAGTGCAGTTATATTTCACAAAAGGCTCATGTGCATATATATATATATATATATATTTGCAGAAGTGCAGCCATATATATTCACCAAGCATATCCCCTCTTCTCAGACCAAGATGGCACAATGAGGTATCATCTGTTTCCTAATTACACAGTAACCTGAATTCTGTGTGCATACGTGCATAGGCATATCCTGATATTATATATAGTAACATGTAGTTTCTATCAGTCATAATTTTCTCATGAACAAACTGCTATAAAGATTAATCCAAATCTAAACTCTAGATCCCCATGAAAAAATTAAGTCTAAACTCCAGATTATAACCTGATACAGTAGTACAAGTCCTTCACCATTTCATGTATGGATCACAGTAATACAAATCTCACCAACCAAAGCACGTACATTCATAGTCACCAGCATCAGAGCTCACCTGAGATTCAAAGGCAACACACACGAGAAAAGGAGACAAAACCAACACCTCCTAGCACCAGCAAACCCAAGCTGTCCAACCCCTAACAGGGATAGAATAAAGCTTAAGAAAAAGAGCTCGTTATCACACAGTCATTTCTTTGAACATATCACATGCAAGTATGATGAAGAGACCAGACAGCAAAAATACATAGCTAACAAAACCAAATAATAGTAGAGCAAAAGGGAAGGTAAATGATCAAGGAACAAATAGAATATCAAACCAGTAGACAAGGAACAACAGAAGATCAAATTGGTTGGCCTATGTTTTTTTATCTATGACACTGTAAAAAATGATACATAGTTCTAAGGGGGTTTACATAACCTAAAAAAGGAATTAGGGGACGCACAAAAACAAGATACTCAGAAATTGCCTTAAAAATTATTCCGCAACACCAAATATAAGCTTTGAAACTCCAGTTTCATTTTATATCGAATTCCCGGTATTGGTAAAACTATTGCAGTTTCTTTTCTGGGCCATGCACGAGGTTTTAAAATGCAGATTATTTTCATGTTAATCCCAGATAAATATCAAAGTTATTGCCTATTTTTATTAAGTGTTGAACTAATCATTTTATCTCCGTGAGTTGTTTCCGCTTAAATTTAAAAGCATCTGAATGTACAATGACAGGAATAAAACAATTAAGCACAACCAAAAGCTACAAAGGCATTCTCTGAAAGCAATTTGTTTCCTCAACACTAAACAGTCAAATAAGAGGAAGATGGGAAAAATGCAGCGATAATTATAGTAGGTATTTTATTAAACCCAATCTGTCTGATCTGTATCTGTGAACAGGAAGAAAACAAGAAGAGAAAGGCAAGAACAAATCAACGCTTGAAGAACAAAATCAATCTGTTGGAAGAAGAGGCACATCCTTACCCTAACAAAACATAGAAGCAACGACTATAGCGAGGAAAGCCATTGCTCTCTGGCAAGCAGGCAACAAGCAAGACGATGGCGGGCGACGGCGTTCGACGATGGCTTGAAGAGACGGACGAAGAGGCGGACACTAGACAAAATGTCCTCAGTGATATACCAAAAGGAGGCCAAGTTACCAATGAGCCCCGTTTAGGCATGTACCTTTCGGAAAAAACAACAAGGAATAAAATATCAAGGAGATTGAACATAAAGAATCAAGAGTGTAGTATAGAAAGTTCATAATAAATGTCACAAACAATTGGTTCTTTCTAAATAGACAACAAGCAGAACATAATGTAGAAATAAATCTTGCTTCTCTAGAGCTTTAATCAAGCTATGAAGAACGTAATGTCGAAATGATAAATGCTGAAGAAGGAAATCACCACCATCCATGTGTAATATGTGACTGAGGTTAATGCCCAGCAAAATACAAAAGCTTATATGCACATAGGAACATTAAAATCTATAGGTATTTCTTGGTACAGACCAGACACCAGACCTACGGAATCTATGACAAAGCATGATACAATCTATTTCTGCACATGGAAATGAACACCATAATGAGAAGGTTAAATTTATAGTCATCCATTGGTTGACAAAGTATATCGCAACCTATGGATAAGACGGACACCATGAGAATGCGGCAACAACCAATCACTGAATCTAAACTTGTAGAAACAGTCACACATAGATTGCAGGAGTGAAAGAAGTACCTCTTAAGATTTTCAACACGATGCTCGACAGTCTCGGCCAGTCCACGGCAGGACCTCCCTCAGCATCTCTGCAGGCTTTGTTTCATTTTGTGAAAGACGGCATTTTCCTATAAGGTTCTAGAATCCATACCAATATGGATAAATCATGACTGTAAAATCTTGCCGAAGTTGCTGAGAGCATCGCGTAATGCATCCTCTGTAAGGTACCAAACATCACGGATATCTTTTCTTAATCTTATGTTCCGGAAGAAAGGAAGCTCAGTGCTATCAAAATCCTCAAAACATCGGACCAATAAATGGGATTGAAACAAAACCTAAGCAATCAAACTCTCATGCAAACCCATTGAGAGAAAATCTGTGTATATTCAGGGAAAGTAAACAATTTTTGCTGCTTAGGTGCCATTTCAAACAAATAATATTTAGAATTTCTAACATAGGTACATGATTCTTCAAGAGAAAATTTCACACGGGTCTATCTTCCCTGGAAGTACAGGTAAAATCAGATCACACAGACACATGGAGTTGCACAACAACTGCAACTTACATACAAAACCACTGGCATCAAAAGCATGGTCGATTTAAATCTATAAAGTCTGTCGCACTGCAGTTTTACAACAAAAGAAATAGTAGTAACACCAGACCTATTCCTATGGAGATTAAATAGATGTAATGGAACAGTAGATTCAGAGCAAAAATATTATATTCGACTGCCACCCATCTATTTATATATAATAACAGTTATCTTGAGAGATTTCCTGTCAGAAATGGGCCTCACCTTCATGATGAATTTGTAGATATCCTCCGCAATCAGCGGGGATAGCAGCCCAGATCTCTCGTTGTAGTGCAGGTACATGTCCTTAATCCTGCATCCACAGCCCATAAGTTACAGTCCTAGAGAAATAACATCATGAAATGGTGCTTCTGAATTAGGGTCGAAAAGATAAATATATATAACAAAAAAGAGATATCAGATATATTGAAGCCGCGAAATGATCAAAGAGAGAGCACAACTCCGGAGTTCTCAGTGCTGTAAAATTAATTATTGATTCTTATTTTAATGACTTAACCAGGTACGAGCACCCGTACTTGATCAACAACATAGCTAACACCCCTAAATATTCATAAGAATCCTAAGAAAGAACACATACATGCTAGCATGACAGATTGGTACCAGATCATATGTTCTATTTCAAAGAGGCGAATCATCAAGCATCTAGCATCAAGAGAGATTAAACCAAGTGCCGGGAGGCACCTGCAGAGCAAGCGGCCCTCGTGGGGTGCTACAAGCGGTGAGTAGTCCAAACTCCTAAAAAAATGTTCTCACAATGATCCAAACTCCTAGAAAACAATACATAAATTGTTTGCTTTAGCATATGACCCGTTCATTTTGAAAAGAATTCAAAATTGTCATACAAATTCTTGCAATTCTTCCTACTGTACTGAGCATGTAAAATCAATGATCTTAGTATATGTATTTCATTCTCTTTCTCTAGCTAGAAATCTCCAATCTGGAGTTTCAAGACACTAATCAAAGTACATTATGGAAAAAAAGAAGCCCGCTGCCTCTGCACTATTCATAGTGACACTATTGTACAAACAAGCGACGACCAATGAAGGAAGCGGACGCTGACGGGAATGACAAACCCAAGTCAGGGAAGTATGACAGTCAGATAGATATCCCCTCTCTGCTGCTGCTCACATCCGTTTCATATGTATATATATGCTATGCACCCAACTCTTAACTCGAGCATTGCCCGCTACTGAACCTGCACATGAAAAGGCTGACAAATGCTCTTATTCTTGTTCTGCCTCATGCAACATTTCCGACTAACCTACAACTCAGTGGCACAATTATGAAAAGCAAATATGAGGAATGATGGGGGAAGAAGGTTTCAGCTAACCTGGAGAGGGACACCATGGCACCGCCAAACAAGTGAGTTATTTGTACAGCAACACGACTCGGTGTAGGAATCAACCCAAACAATATCTGCATAAGTATGGTGCACAGTAAATATGGGGAAAATGCAATCAAGACTAATGCTACATAGATCTGATAGACTGATCGAATTACCCTAAGAATTTATCTGAAAACATCCATACTTAATATGGTATGTACATTTATAGCAAATGTTTATTGTTTTCAAACAACAAACAGATTGAGTGTTCGGCAGTCAGCACAATATAATATCCACTAAATTGGCTGGGATGTTGTCTGCTTCCTGCTAGCATGGAACTTACTTTTGAAGGAAATATGCCCTAGAGGCAATAATAATGTTATTATTTTATTTCCTTATATCATGATAAATGTTTATTATTCATGCTAGAATTGTATTATCCGGAAACATAATACTTGTGTGAATACATAGACAAACTAAACGTCACTAGTATGCCTCTACTTGACTAGCTCGTTAATCAAAGATGGTTATGTTTCCTAACCATAGACATGTGTTGTCATTCGATTAACGGGATCACATTATTAGGAGAATGATGTGATTGACATGACCCATTCCATTAGCTTAGCACCCGATCGTTTAGTATGTTGCTATTGCTTTTCTTCATGACTTATACATGTTCCTATGACTATGAGATTATGCAACTCCCGTTTGCTGGAGGAACACTTTGTGTGCTACCAAACGTCACAACGTAACTGAGTGATTATAAAGGAGCTCTACAGGTGTCTCCAAAGGTAAATGTTGGGTTGGCGTATTTCGAGATTAGGATTTGTCACTCCGATTGTCGGAGAGGTATCTCTGGGCCCTCGCGGTAATGCACATCACATAAGCCTTGCAAGCATTGCAACTAATAAGTTAGTTGCGAGATGATGTATTACAAAACGAGTAAAGAGACTTGCCGGTAACGAGATTGAACTAGGTATTGCGATACCGACGATCGAATCTCGGGCAAGTAACATACCGATGACAAAGGGAACAATGTATGTTGTTATGCGGTCTGACCGATAAAGATCTTCGTAGAATATGTAGGAGCCAATATGAGCATCCAGGTTCCGCTATTGGTTATTGACCGGAGACATGTCTCGGTCATGTCTACATTGTTCTCGAACCTGTAGGGTCCGCACGCTTAAGGTTTCGATGACAGTTATATTATGAGTTTATGAGTTTTGATGTACCGAAGTTAGTTCGGAGTCCCAGATGTGATCACGGACATAACGAGGAGTCTCGAAATGGTCGAGACATAAAGATTGATATATTGGACGGCTATATTCGGACACCGGAAGTGTTCCGGGTGATTTCGGAGAAAACTGGAGTACCGGAGGGTTACCGGAACCCCCCCGGGAGAAGTAATTGGCCATATGGGCCTTAGTGGATTAAGAGAAGGGCAGCCAGGGTGGGCCGCGCGCCTCCTCCCCCCTGGTCCGAATTGGACTAGGAGAGGGGGGGGGCCCCCTTTCCTTCTCCCTCCCCACTTCCTTCCCCCTCCTAGTAGGAGTCCTACTCCTACTCCTACTAGGAGGAGGACTCCTCCTTGGCACGCCTATAGGGCCGGCCGGCCTCCTCCCCTTGCTCCTTTATATACGGGGGCAGGGGACACCCCTAGACACACAAGTTGATCCACGTGATCGTTTTCTTAGCCGTGATCGGTGCCCCCTTCCACCATAATCCTCGATAATATTGTAGCGGTGCTTAGGCGAAGCCCTGCGACGGTAGAACATCAAGATCGTCACCATGCCGTCGTGCTGACGGAACTCTTCCCTGACACTTTGCTGAATCGGAGTCCGGGGATCGTCATCGAGCTGAACGTGTGCTAAAACTCGGAGGTGCCATAGTTTCGGTGCTTGATTGGTCGGGCCGTGAAGACGTACGACTACATCAATCGCGTTGTCATAACGCTTCCGCTGTCGGTCTACAAGGGTACGTAGATCAAACTCTCCCCTCTCGTTGCTATGCATCACCATGATCTTGCGTGTGCGTAGGAATTTTTTTGAAATTACTACGTTCCCAACAGTGGCATCCGAGCCTAGGTTTTATGTGTTGATGTTATATGCACGAGTAGAACACAAGTGAGTTGTGGGCGATATAATTCATACTGCTTACCAGCATGTCATACTTTGGTTAGGCGGTATTGTTGGACGAAGCGGCCCGGAGCAACATTACGCGTACGCTTACGCGAGACCGGTTCTCCCGACGTGCTTTGCACAGAGGTGGCTAGCGGGTGTCAGTTTCTCCAACTTTAGTTGAACCGAGTGTGGCTACGCCCGGTCCTTGCGAAGGTTAAAACAGCACCAACTTGACAAACTATTGTTATGGTTTTGATGCGTAGGTAAGATTGGTTCTTGCTTAAGCCCGTAGCAGCCACGTAAAACTTGCAACAACAAAGTAGAGGACGTCTAACTTGTTTTTGCAGGGCATGTTGTGATGTGATATGGTCAAGACATGATGCTAAATTTTATTGTATGAGATGATCATGTTTTGTAACCAAGTTATCGGCAACTGGCAGGAGCCATATGGTTGTCTCTTTATTGTATGCAATGCAATTGCGCTGTAATGCTTTACCTTATCACTAAGTGGTAGCGATAGTCGTGGAAGCATAAGATTGGCGAGACGACAATGATGCTACGATGGTGATCAATGTGTCGCGCCGGTGACGATGGTGATCACGACGGTGCTTCGAAGATGGAGATCACAAGCACAAGATGATGATGGCCATATCATATCACTTATATTGATTGCATGTGATGTTTATCTTTTATGCATCTTATCTTGCTTTGATTGACGGTAGCATTTTAAGATGATCTCTCACTAATTATCAAGAAGTGTTCTCCCTGAGTATGCACCGTTGCGAAAGTTCTTCGTGCTGAGACACCACGTGATGATCGGGTGTGATAGGCTCTACGTTCAAATACAACGGGTGCAAAACAGTTGCACACGCGGAATACTCAGGTTATACTTGACGAGCCAAGCATATACAGATATGGCCTCGGAACACGGAGACCGAAAGGTCGAGCGTGAATCATATAGTAGATATGATCAACATAGTGATGTTCACCAATGAAACTACTCCATCTCACGTGATGATCGGACATGGTTTAGTTGATTTGGATCACGTAATCACTTAGAGGATTAGAGGGATGTCTATCTAAGTGGGAGTTCTTTAATAATATGATTAATTGAACCTAAATTTATCATGAACTTAGTACCTGATAGTATCTTGCTTGTTTATTTTTGATTGTAGATAGATGGCCCGTATTGTTGTTCCGTTGAATTTTAATGTGTTCCTTGAGAAAGCAAAGTTGAAAGATGATGGTAGCAATTACACGGACTGGGTCTGTAACTTGAGGATTATCCTCATTACTGCACAGAAGAATTACGTCCTGGAAGCACCGCTGGGTGCCAGGCCTGCTGCTGGAGCAACACCAGATGTTATGAACGTCTGGTAGAGCAAAGCTGATGACTACTCGATAGTTCAGTGTGCCATGCTTTACGGCTTAGAATCGGGACTTCAACGATGTTTTGAACGTCATGGAGCATATGAGATGTTCCAGGAGTTGAAGTTAATATTTCAAGAAAATTTCCGGATTGAGAGATATGAAGTCTCCAATAAGTTCTATAGCTGCAAGATGGAGGAGAACAGTTCTGTCAGTGAGCATATACTCAAAATGTCTGTGTATAATAATCACTTGGTTTAATTGGGAGTTAATCTTCTAGATGATTGCGTCATTGACAGAATTCTCCAACCACTGCCACCAAGCTACAAGAGCTTCGTGATGAACTATAATATGCAAGGGATGAATAATACTATTCCCGAGCTCTTCGCAATGTTGAAAGCTGCGGAGGTAGAAATCAAGAAGGAGCATCAAGTGTTGATGGTCAGCAAGACCACTAGTTTCAAGAAAAAGGGCAAAGGAAAGAAGAAGGGGAACTTCAAAAAGAACAGCAAGCAAGTTGCTACTCAAGAGAAGAAACCCAAACCTGGACCTAAGCCTGAAACTGAGTGCTTCTACTGCAAGCAGACTGGTCACTAGAAGCGGAACTCCCCAAGTATTTGGCGGATAAGAAGGATGGCAAGGTGAACAAAGGTATATGTGATATACATGTTATTCATGTGTACCTTACTAATGCTCGCAGTAGCACCTGGGTATTTGATACTGGTTCTGTTGCTAACATTTGCAACTTGAAACAGGGACTACGGATTAAGCGAAGATTAGCTAAGGACGAGGTGACGATGCGCGTGGGAAATGGTTCCAAAGTCGATGTGATCGCGGTCGGCATGCTACCTCTACATCTACCTTCGGGATTAGTATTAGACCTAAATAATTGTTATTTGGTGCCAGCGTTAAGCATGAACATTATATCTGGATCTTGTTTGATGCGAGACGGTTATTCATTTAAATCAGAGAATAATGGTTGTTCTATTTATATGAGTAATATCTTTTATGGTCATGCACCCTTAAAGAGTGGTCTATTCTTATTAAATCTCGATAGTAGTGACACACATATTCATAATGTTGAAGCCAAAAGATGCAGAGTTGATAATGATAGTGCAACTTATTTGTGGCACTGCCGTTTGGGTCATATCGGTGTAAAGCGCATGAAGAAACTCCATACTGATGGACTTTTGGAACCACTTGATTATGAATCACTTGGTACTTGCGAACTGTGCCTTATGGGTAAGATGACAAAAACACCGTTCTCCGGTACTATGGAGAGAGCAACATATTTGTTGGAAATCATACATACAGATGTATGTGGTCCGATGAATGTCGAGGCTCGTGGCGGATATCGTTATTTTCTCACCTTCACAGATGACTTAAGCAGATATGGGTATATCTACTTAATGAAACATAAGTCTGAAACGTTTGAAAAGTTCAAAGAATTTCAGAGTGAAGTTGAAAATCATCGTAACAAGAAAATAAAATTCCTACGATCTGATCATGGAGGAGAATATTTGAGTTACGAGTTTGGTGTACATTTGAAACAATGCGGAATAGTTTCGCAACTCACGCCACCCGGAACACCACAGCATAATGGTGTGTCCGAACGTCGTAATCATACTTTACTAGATATGGTGCGATCTATGATGTCTCTTACTAATTTACCGCTATCGTTTTGGGGATATGCTCTAGAGACGGCTGCATTCACGTTAAATAGGGCACCATCAAAATCCGTTGAGACGACGCCATATGAACTGTGGTTTAGCAAGAAACCAAAGTTGTCGTTTCTGAAAGTTTGGGGCTGCGATGCTTATGTGAAAAAGCTTCAACCTGATAAGCTCGAACCCAAATCGGAGAAATGTGTCTTCATAGGATATCCAAGGGAAACTATTGGATACACCTTCTATCACAGATCCGAAGGCAAGATTTTTGTTGCTAAATTCGGAAACTTTCTAGAGAAGGAGTTTCTCTCGAAAGAAGTGAGTGGGAGGAAAGTAGAACTTGATGAGGTAACTGTACCTGCTCCCTTATTGGAAAGTAGTACATCACAGAAACCAGTTTCTGTGACACCTACACCAATTAGTGAGGAAGCTAATGATGATGATCATGAAACTTCAGAACAAGATACTGCTGAACCTCGTAGATCAACCAGAGTAAGATCCACACCAGAGTGGTACGGTAATCCTATTCTGGAAGTCATGCTACTAGATCATGATGAAGCTACGAACTATGAAGAAGCGATGGTGAGCCCAGATTCCACAAAATGGCTTGAAGCCATGAAATCTGAGATGGGATCCATGTATGAAAACAAAGTATGGACTTTGGTTGACTTGCCCAATGATCGGCAAGCAATTGAGAATAAATGGATCTTCAAGAAGAAGACTAACGCTGACGGTAATATTACTGTCTACAAAGCTCGATTTGTCGCAAAAGGTTTTCGACAAGTTCAAGGGATTGACTATGATGAGACCTTCTCACCCGTAGCGATGCTTAAGTATGTCCGAATCATGTTAGCAATTGCCGCATTTTATAATTATGAAATTTGGCAGATGGATGTCAAAACTGCATTCCTGAATGGATTTCTGGAAGAAGAGTTGTATATGATGCAACCGGAAGGTTTTGTCGATCCAAAGGGAGCTAACAAAGTATGCAAGCTCCAGCGATCCATTTATGGACTGGTGCAAGCTTCTCGGAGTTGGAATAAACGCTTTGAATGTGTGATCAAAGCATTTGGTTTTGTACATACTTTTGGAGAAGCCTGTATTTACAAGAAAGTGAGTGGGAGCTCTGTAGCATTTCTGATATTATATGTAAATGACATATTAATAATCGGAAATGATATAGAATTTCTGAATAGCATAAAGGGATACTTGAATAAGAGTTTTTCAATGAAAGACCTCGGTGAAGCTGCTTACATATTGGGCATTAAGATCTATAGAGATGATCAAGACGCTTAATTGGACTTTCACAAAGCACATACCTTGACAAAATTTTGAAGAAGTTCAAAAATGGATCAAGCAAAGAAAGGATTCTTGCCTGTGTTACAAGGTGTGAAATTGAGTAAGACTCAATGCCCGACCAATGCAGAAGATAGAGAGAAAATGAAAGATGTTCCCTATGCTTCAGCCATAGGCTCTATCATGTATGCAATGCTGTGTACCAAACCTGATGTGTGTCTTGCTATAAGTCTAGCAGGGAGGTACCAAAGTAATCCAGAAGTGGATCACTGGACAACGGTCAAGAACATCCTGAAATACCTGAAAAGGACTAAGGATATGTTTCTCATATATGGAGGTGACAAAGAGCTCATCGTATATGGTTACGTTGATGCAAGCTTTGATACTGATCCGGACGATTCTAAATCGCAAACCGGATACGTGTTTACATTAAACGGTGGAGCTGTCAGTTGGTGCAGTTCTAAACAAAGCGTTGTGGTGGGATCTACATGTGAAGCGGAGTACATAGGTGCTTCGGAAGCAGCAAACGAAGGAGTCTGGATGAAGGAGTTCATATCCGATCTAGGTGTCATACCTAGTGCATCGGGTCCAATGAAAATCTTTTGTGACAATACTGGTGCAATTGCCTTGGCAAAGGAATCCAGAATTCACAAGAGGACCAAGCACATCAAGAGACGCTTCAATTCCATCCGGGATCTAGTCCAGGTGGGAGACATAGAGATTTGCAAGATACATACGGATATGAATGTTGCAGACCCGTTGACTAAGCCTCTTCCACGAGCAAAACATGATCAGCACCAAAGCTCCATGGGTGTTAGAATCATTACTGTGTAATCTAGATTATTGACTCTAGTGCAAGTGGGAGACAGAAGGAAATATGCCCTAGAGGCAATAATAATGTTATTATTTTATTTCCTTATATCATGATAAATGTTTATTATTCATGCTAGAATTGTATTATCCGAAAACATAATACTTGTGTGAATACATAGACAAACTAAACATCACTAGTATGCCTCTACTTGACTAGCTCGTTAATCAAAGATGGTTATGTTTCCTAACCATAGACATGTGTTGTCATTTGATTAACGGGATCACATTATTAGGAGAATGATGTGATTGACATGACCCATTCCATTAGCTTAGCACCCGATCGTTTAATATGTTGCTATTACTTTTCTTCATGACTTATACATGTTCCTATGACTATGAGATTATGCAACTCCCGTTTGCCGGAGGAACACTTTGTGTGCTACCAAATGTCACAACGTAACTGGGTGATTATAAAGGAGCTCTACAGGTGTCTCCAAAGGTAAAAGTTGGGTTGGCGTATTTCGAGATTAGGATTAGTCACTCCGATTGTCGGAGAGGTATCTCTGGGCCCTCTCGGTAATGCACATCACATAAGCCTTGCAAGCATTGAAACTAATGAGTTAGTTGCGAGATGATGTATTATGAAACAAGTAAAGAGACTTGCCGGTAACGAGATTGAACTAGGTATTGAGATACCGACGATCGAATCTCGGGCAAGTAAAATACCGATGAGAAAGGGAACAACGTATGTTGTTATGCGGTCTAACCGATAAAATCTTCATAGAATATGTAGGAGCCAATATGAGCATCCAGGTTCCGCTAATGGTTATTGACCGGAGACATGTCTCGGTCATGTCTACATTGTTCTCGAACCCGTAGGGTCCGCACGCTTAAGGTTTCGATGACAGTTATATTATGAGTTTATGAGTTTTGATGTACCGAAGTTAGTTCGGAGTCCCGGATGTGATCACGGACATAATGAGGAGTCTCGAAATGGTCGAGACATAAAGATTGATATATTGGACGGCTATATTCAGACACCGAAAGTGTTCCGGGTGATTTCGGAGAAAACCGGTGTACCGGAGGGTTACCGGAACCCCCCCGAGAGAAGTAATGGGCCATATGGGCCTTAGTGGAGAAAGGGAAGGGCAACTAGGGTGGGCCGCGCGCCTCCTCCCCCTGGTCCGAATTGGACTAGGAGAGGGGGGGCGGCGCCCCCCTTTCCTTCTCCCTCCCCACTTCCTTCCCCGTCCTAGTAGGAGTCCTCCTCCTTGGCGCGCCTATAGGGCCGGCCGGCCTCCTCCCCTTGCTCCTTTATATACGGGGGCAGGGGACACCCCTAGACACACAAGTTGATCCACGTGATCGTTTTCTTAGCCGTGTGCGGTGCCCCCTTCCACCATAATCCTCGATAATATTGTAGCGGTGCTTAGGCGAAGCCCTGCGACGGTAGAACATCAAGATCGTCACCACGCCGTCGTGCTGACGGAACTCTTCCCCGACACTTTGCTGGATCAAAGTCCGGGGATCGTCATCGAGCTGAACGTGTGCTAAAACTCGGAGGTGACGTAGTTTCGGTGCTTGATCGGTCGGGCCGTGAAGACGTACGACTACATCAACCGCGTTGTCATAACGCTTCCGCTGTCGGTCTACAAGGGTAGGTAGATCACACTCTCCCCTCTCGTTGCTATGCATCACCATGATCTTGCGTGTGCGTAGGATTTTTTTTGAAATTACTACGTTCCCCAAAAACTTTCTCTTTGGAGAGCAGGAGGAGGACATTCTCTGGCAGTGAAACAATGTCGTGGAGGCCATCGGACACCAGCATGGACAACTTGTGGAAACCCTCGGACTCCGCAGATGATCTCACCACCCCTCTCTGCTAGTCCAGGCTAATCTCTACTCAAATAGATCACAAAACACAAAACCAAGAACTACTTATAATAAACCAAGAGGCGGAAATCGAGAAATCCACACAAGCGGCAAGTGTAGCAAAGCCCACCATCCTCCTCCTCCCCCTCGTCCTCGTTTCTGTGACTCTGGAGGATCTATGCTTTGCCCTCCTCGAAGAGCAGCGGATCGAAGACGCCTAGGTACTCGTCCATCGAGGCGTAGCTGTTCTTCACACCCTGCAGCCCCTTGTCCTTGTCCGTGCCCTGACCGCCCCAGCAAAGAGAAGGACGCGGGCGAGGAGGAGACCCCGCCGCTGCCGGCTTGTCCACCACCATGGATTTCTCTCCGCTGTGGCAGGGGTTTGGGGCGGCGAGGCGGCGACAGCAGGAGCAGAGGCGGTGACATGAGGAGGAGGCGGGTAAGAGAAGAGGCAGGAGGGGGAGGAGAGTGCGGAGCGGAGGCGGCGACAGGAAGAGGAGGCGGGGAAGAGAAGAGGCAGGAGGGGGAGGAGAGTGCGCGAGCGGGTGATGCCTAGGGTTTGTCCACGGGCGGGTTGAGTTTTATATGCCTGCGCGTGAAATCACTAAAATGCCCTTGGTGGGGCACGGAATTTATAGGCGGTGGCACGAGTGATTTCAAGGCGACGTGGATGGCCTCGTCCTGCCTATGACTTCTTCAGGGTTCATATGTTCAATTCGGTTGTTGAGTGTCTCTACAAAATGGTTACTAATCACTGGCACACGTCAGTGCTATACAAACGGTTTTTAACCCCTTTCCGCAATGGCGTTCGGAACCGTCACCTAGTGAGTGTGGGTGATAGGGGGTCCTTCCCACACGATCTAGAAACCATCGAGGATATGCCCTCCTGGCACGCACGCTCGGCAAAATGAGGTCGTGTGCGGCCAACGAGCAGTCAAATACAGAAATGCGTACAGTAGTGCTAAAAAAATACAATTATACAGGCGAAATCGTTTCGGGTCATAAGTACATCCCACACAGTCATTCCCCGCTAAACGTTTCCATTTGTATATACATCCCACACAGTCACTCCAAGGAAAATGTTTGTGCAAGGTCGCATAACACAAACAGTTTTCAAGAGAATGTCGTGTGTGATTGTTCATTGAAAGGAGATCCAACACGGTTTATTTCTAGAAACTGTGTGCGTTGCCTGAGGTCATCGCCCACGGTGTTTTCTCAATAACCGTTTTCAACAGGAAAACGCAATTAGCAAGCTCATTGGCTAATTAGCGGGTTAATTGCCCTATTATTAATAATCCATTTACTAATCTAATTGACATTCATATTAAGCACATAATACCATTTCCATATTAAGGAAGCAGGATTTCATAATTGAAATACATCGGAGTACAACATGATATAGCTTCAGCACTCAGCTACCCCATTACAAAACTGCACCAGCAGCAAGTTTCACGTGCAACATCTAGAATCTTTTGAAATTAGCATCATAGACGGTACATAGGGAGATGCATCTCATTTGGAAAACTGCTAAAGTGGAAGGCGAATATTGAACCTTCATTCATGTTGAAGGTCTTTGCAACTTTAGGCCAGTGCGTGTGGATGATTGACCGTTCATCCTTCAACCTCTTCAGGAACACTTCAATATTGAACCGTGGGTGTTGTGTGAAAACTTTCCTCGCCTCCTGACCACAGAGGTGGTTTGAGAGGTAATCGTCAGTGAACCCTGAAAACAAGGATATGCATAAATATCTTCTCTATATTGGAAATGGGGCAAAGGAATAAAAAAAGGCAAGGTATAATAGTTAGTAACATCTTGTAAACCTCAGTGCTTCCCATTGTTTCCATGCAACACATATAAGGTAGTTAGTCATCAGGTTAAGTAAGGGTTTGCATGCTATCAGTAAAATATGTTGATGATAAATAAGCACATTGCATATTCATCAGATTAATTCAAGCCACATGGAAAACCCATTTATCCAAACCATGCATGATTAAGAACTAGGAAATATAGCACTTGTATATGTTTCTCATGTATTAAGTGCAACCAAATTCGATTTATTCCTCACATGGTATACAATAATAGAATGCAGCCACAATAATTGAACATCGCATTGCAGAATTGAACCAAGCAGTTAAGTAAACATGACAACAAATGAACCGAACGTTAACTGAGCACCACATTGCACAATATAACATACTCCTAATAGAAGATCAGACAGTTGACCAAACAAAGCATGCTTAACAACTTGGAAATATAGCAATTGTATTTGTTTCTCATGTATTTAGTACATCCAAATTCGATTTATTTCTCACATGGTATACAATAACAGAATGCAGCCACAACAATTGAACATCGCATTGCGGAATTTAACCAAGCAGTTAACTAAACACCACAACAAATGAACCAAACGTTAACTGAGCACCACATTGCACAATATAACATACTCGTAATAGAAGATCAAAAATTTAACCAAACAAAGCATGTTTAACAACTTGGAAATATTGCACCTTGAAGAATTGAACATCACATTTACAGAATTGAATCAAGCAGTTAACTAAACACCACATTGCAGGACATATAGAACATATGCACTATAGCAGAAGATTGCATGGTAAAAGTAGATAGCACAATTCACTAGAATTTGTTAAGGAAAGGCAGTAGCTAGCAAACTGAACATGGTTCCTTATAGTGAGTTAATAAGACAAGCTACTCCTCATTGTCGAAGATATCGATGACGATTGGCTCCTTAGACATGGAAGAGGCTGAGGCCTCCACATCGTGGGTGCCCTTGTTGTAGTCGTGAGTTGCCTGAGCCACTCCGGGCACCAACCTCCTGGCTCTCGAGATGAGGTAAGCACGTGCGGGCTGAGAAAACACCTCGTAGTATTTGTCGAAGGCACCGACGGTGGCCTCGAGAAAACGCCACGAACTGTTGTTTAAAGCAGCCAACGGCGTCACGGCGTCGGCACGCGAGGCGTCAACGGTGGCCTCGACGGTGAGGTGCTCCTCCAAGATCTGGGGGTCGGCACGAATGGCAGCCATCGCGACCTCATCCGCACGTGCGGCCGCGATTTGCTTCTCCACTGCCAAATGCTCCTTGAGATCCTGGCTATACTACGTGCACCATGGCTTAGGCCGACGCTTATTTGTTGGAGGGGTCAGTGATTTTGGTGGAAGGTGTCGCGCTCGCGCCGGCGGTCGGGGCATGTAGGATGTGGAAGGAGGAGGAGGATGGGGGTTTGGTGTGGATTACCTGCCTGGATAGGCGAGGCCGAGCAACGTGAAGGAGGGTCGTCGGCGAGGAGGTGGCACTGCAAGCAAGGAGTGAAGGTTTCAACTTGGAAAGGAAGGTAGAAACAGGAGAAATGTGGCTTTTGGTAAGTGGGAGGGGGCGGGGAGGTAGATATTTCCACGAAAGCCGGAAATTTGAAATCTCTTTAGCGAAAAAACTGGCGCGCAAAGTGTCATCAGACACGGTCCCTTATTCAGAGCGGGCTGTGGACTATAGTCGCACACCTTCTCGCGTAAGCCGTATGCGTACTATATTCCAACGGTGCTCCAAGATATTTTACGCTGCATCTCACACGGTTGGTTATAATAAACGGTGTGGGATCTATTTGACTTTTCTTCTTGATTTGAATTACATAATGGGGTCACAGTGGCGATGGCCGGTGTTTGAATTGCTAGATATTTTTATCTGCAGTGAACATGCAACTATATGTGTGTCCAAAAAGAATTGGAATTATTCAGGGTTCGTTTGGACATTTTTATGCATTAAGTGAGTTTTCAATGCATTTACGTGCATAATTCAAATTTGAACTACATGCACATGATTCAGTGCATATAAATTGGTTGAAAAATCAAATCTTTGTCCTTGGGTACATACTTAGGTCCCATGCAAGAAATGGGAATGAATGTCAAACACCCTACCACCGTCACTCGGCCGCAAACATTGAGATACCTGGTTTATAAATTCGAGTAAATCCAAAACTCATCCGAAATTCATGAAACTTGGCATGCTATCATGGAGCGGCATGAACATGCCGTGGTAAATTTTTTGTCCCATTTGGGGCATGTTTGGGTATATGCTTCTCACAAACCGGAGCTTCTCACAACAAGCATGATGGTTTTGGTAGGAAACGCCCCACCTTTGGGGACGAAACAATATCCATTGCCTCTTATTGCTTTCAAAAATTTTCTCGTGTCAACATAGAACAACAGGAGTGTTGTGTTATTTTTTTATTTTTCAGGGTTCATTTGGACATTTTTATGCATTAAGTGGGTTTTCAATGCATTTATGTGCATAATTCAAATTTGAACTACATGCACATGCTCTGGTGCATATGAATTGGTTAAAAAAAATCAAATCTTTGTCCTTGGGTGCATGCTTAGGTCCCATGCAAAAAATGAGAATGAATGTCAAATACCCTGTCACCGTCACTTGACTGCAAACATTGAGATACCTTGTTTTTAAATTTTAGTAAATCCAAAACTCGTCTGAAATTCATGAAACTTGGCATGCTATCATGGAGTGGCATCAACATGCTGTGGTAAATTTTTTATCCCATTTGGGGCAGGCTTGGGGATAGGCTTCTCACAAACCAGAGCAGCTCAGAACAAGCCAGATGGTTTTGATAGGGAACGTCCCACCTTTAGGGACGAAACGATATCTATTGCCTCTTATTGCTTTCAAATTTTTTTCTCGTGTCAACACAGAACAACATGAGTGTTGTGTCAATTTTTGAGATTTTTCGGGGTTCGTTTGGACATTTTTATGCATTAATTGAGTTTCCAACGCATTTATGTGCATAATTCAAATTTGAAGTACATGCACATGCTCCAATGCATATAAATTGGTTGAAAATTCAAATATGTGTCCTTGGGTGCATGCTTAGGTCCCATGCAAGAAATGAGAATGAATGTGAAATACCCTGCCACGGTCATTCGGCCGCAAACATTGAGATACTTGGTTTTTAAATTCTAGTAAATCCAAAGCTCGTCCGAAATTCATGAAACTTGGCATGCTATCATGGAGCGACATCAACATACCGTGGTAAATTTTTTGTCCCATTTGGGGCAGGTTTGCGGATATGCTTCTCACAAACCAGAGCTTCTCACAACAAGCGTGATGGTTTCGGTAGGAAATGTCCCACCTTTGGGGACGAATAAATATCCATTGCCTCTTATTGCTTTCAAAAATTTTCTCGTGTCAACATAGAACAACAGGAGTGTTGTGTCAATTTTTCGGATTTTTCAGGGTTTGTTTGGACATTTTTATGCATTAATTGAGTTTTCAATGCATTTTATGTGCATAATTCAAATTTGAACTACATGCACATGCTCTAATGCATATAAATTGGTTGAAAATTTAAATCTGTGTCCTTGGGTGCATGCTTAGGTCCCATGCAAGAAATTGGAATGAATTTCAAACACCAGGGCACCGTTGATTGCGGACAAAACATTGAGATACTTTGTTTTTAAATTCTAGTAAATCCAGGACACGTATGAAATTCATGAAACTTGGCATGCTTTCATGGAATGGCACCCGACATGCTGTGGTATTTTTCGTGTCCATTTTGAGAGAAGGCGCACTCGAATAACTGCCAACAAAGGCATTTTGAAAAAATAGCTACCACTTTAATATCTCAAACGTTTGTATAATTCAAACCGTGTGCGTTCTGTTAACCATTCACGTGACGCTATGTGTGGTTTTAATGGCTATAGGAGGTGCCATGTGGACAGCTGCTTGACTGAACGGGAGGCGTGCGAGTGTAGTCCGGTGCGCAGACTCATCGGGAAGCGTACAAGCTGTTCAACGCAGGATCTATGCATCTCTTCAACGCAAACGATTCCGATCATGGTATGCAAATTAAAGCCAGACTTCGATGCTAAGCCAAGAGACACTGCTATTTGTCAAAATATGCAGCTAAAAATCAATAGCACTATCTATTTTTTGCAACTAAAATTCAGTAATTAAGCATAGATTTCATTCATAGAGATTAAGCAGTCATTCTCACCAGGAAGCGAGACAGCCTTGGACCGCCGCCCGCCTCGCTCCCACTAGTCTATAATAATGGCACCACCGAGCGGCCACACCCCTCCCCCATCCTCGCCACACACGCAATCCTCTCTCTCCATCCGCATCCTTGACGCCGCTCTGAGTCCTCAAAGCCATTAGTGTACGAGGATGCTGCCGAAGCGCCCCATCGAAGGGAGTGGCGATGCTGGGGCAGCTGAAGCACCGAAGCACGGCGTGAATATGGAGATAGAGGTTTCCGTCGCCGCCGACGAGGTGGAGAACGAGGCTGCCAGCAAGCGGAGGCGGGTTGAGAAAAACTGAAAGCGACTCCAACATGTCTAGACTTCATAAACAACCTCCCCGATGATATGTTGATTGTCATCATATCGCTTCTCCAATCAAATCTCGGGCGAGGACAGCCGCCCTTTCCCGGCGGTGGCGCTCCCTATGGCTCCTCACCCATGTTGACCTCCTCGACGCCCACAAGCTCTGCCATGGCTATCGCCAAAGCTTGGATGTGTTCTCCCAGATCCTCGGCAGTCACCATGGCCCAATCAAAGGCCTTATCACATGCAAGTTCCTTTCCAATGGCAAGGACCGAGCCAAGCTTGATGAGTGGTTCCAATCCCCCGCCATAGATCAACTCGCGAAGCTCAGTTTTAATGATGGGCATATGCGCTTGCTGCCAACGTCCGTGCTCCGCTTCACGCCCACTCTGCGCCTCGCCAAGTTCATGAACTGCCATCCACCCTTAATGTGAGGCCCGCCCTTTTTCTACCACGATTGAAGCACCTCGAGCTCGTAACCGTCCACATCCCAAAGGATGACATGGAGCGCCTTCTCCGCGGTTGTACTGCACTCGAGTTCCTTCATCTTTAGGTGATGAATTGGTCGAGTACCTTGCACATCACCTCCATGACTCTCCGGACTATTTATGTGTGTTGGTGGTGCTGCAACGAGAGATCACAAAAGGTGGACCACAATATGGTTATCCAGGACACACCTTCACTTGAGAGATCACTTGTAGTTGATCAACAAGGTCCAACAAGAATCAATGTCATTTCTGTGCCGAAATTGAAAGTGGTGGGCTACTCGTCTGTCAAATACTACAACTTTCAGGTACAACAATCACCTTATACCTCTCCTTCTTGATATCAATGTTATTTCTAGTTTTGAAGATGTATGTTCGCCTGTCATCCAGCGAAGCTTCACCCAGAATCTGGGCATAGTGAAGGTCTTGGCAGTAGAATCTGAAGGCCCCAACCTGACCAAGTTGTCAGTTGCCTGAGATGCTTTTCGTGCCTGAAGAAGCTGTATATCGAGGTGATGCTCCTTTCCTATTAAATGTTAACCATAAGGGAGTTCAATTTTTTGCACCCTTTCCCAAGTTTACAATGACAATGTACTACGATTTCTGAAGGAATTTTGGAGGATTTTAGGACATACACCCCCACCCCATATTGGTTGCTTCATTCATATGGTTACAATCTTCATAAGCATTTCTCCTTTGGATTCATCTATACTAGTTTTCTTAGGGAATTTTTCATCCAATCCAACCTGTTATGAAGAAGGCTACATGTTTCTAGATTGTAATCAAATGCCCATGTTAATCATGCCAGATCGAAGATGGCACGTTGGTGCATTTTACAAATCCTGCAAACCAAATGGGTGAATGAAATATGCCCTAGAGGCGATAATAAAGTTGTTATTTATATTTCCTTATATCATGATAAATGTTTATTATTCATGCTAGAATTGTATTAACCAGAAACTTAGTACATGTGTGAATACATAGACAAACAGAATGCCACTAGTATGCCTCTACTTGACAAGCTCGTTGAATCAATGATGGTTATGTTTCCTAACCATAGACATGAGTTGTCATTTGATTGACGGGATCACATCATTAGAGAATGATGTGATTGACTTGACCCATTCCGTTAGCTTAGCACGATGATCGTTTAATTTGTTGCTATTGCTTTCTCCATAACTTATACATGTTCCTATGACTATGAGATCATGCAACTCTAGAATACCGGAGGAACACTTTTTGTGCTACCAAACGTCACAACGTAACTGGGTGATTATAAAGGTGCTCTATAGGTGTCTCCGATGGTGTTTTTTGAGTTGGCATGGATCAAGATTAGGATTTGTCACTCCAATTGTCAGAGAGGTATCTCTGGGCCCTCTCGGTAATGCACATCAATATAAGCCTTGCAAGCAATGTGACTAATGAGTTAGTTGCGAGATGATGCATTACGGAACGAGTAAAGAGACTTGCCGGTAACGAGATTGAACTAGGTATTGAGATACCGACGATCTAATCTCGGGCAAGTAACATACTGATGACAAAGCGAACAATGTATATCGTTATGCGTTTTGACCGATAAAGATCTTCGTAGAATATGTGGGATCCAATACGAACATCCAGGTTCCGCTATTGGTTATTGACCCGAGACATGTCTCGGTCATGTCTACATAGTTCTCGAACCCGTAGGGTCCGCATGCTTAATGTTCGGTGACGATCGGTATTATGAGTTTATGTGTTTTGATGTATCAAAGGTACTTATAAGTCCCGAATGTGAAAATAGATATGACGAGGAGTCTCGAAATGATCGAGACATAAATATTGATATATTGGATGACTATATTCGGACACCGGATGAGTTCCGGGGGTCACCGGATAATTATCGGAGTGCCGGGGGGTTATCGGAACACCTGGGGGAACTAATGGGCCAACATGGGCCTTGCAAGAGAGAGGGGAGGGGCCATAGGGCTGCCCCCCCTTGGGAGTCCGAATTGGACAAGGAGGGGGGGGGGCAGCGGCGCCCCCTCTTTCCCTTCCTCTCTCCCTCTCTTTACTTCCCCCTCCTTCTTCCTAGTTGGACTAGGAAAGGGGGAGTCCAACTCCTACTAGGAGGAGGACTCCACCCTCTCCTTGGCGCGCCCCAAGGCTGACCGGCCTCCCCCTTGCTCCTTTATATACGGGGGCAGGGGAACCCTAGGACACACAAGTTGATTGTTTCCAGCCGTGTGCGGTGCCCCCCTCCACCATAATCCACCTCGGTCATATCGTAGCGGTGCTTAGGCGAAGCCCTGTTCCGGTAGCATCATCATCACCGTCATCATGCCGTCGTGCTGACGAAGCTCTCCCTCGACACTCTGTTGGATCCTGAGTTCGTGGGACGTCACCGAGTCGAACATGTGCAGATCGCGGAGGTGCCGTACTTTCGGTAGTAGGATCGGTTGATCGTGAAGACATGCGACTACATCAACCGCGTTGTCATAACGCTTCCGCTTACGGTCTACTAGGGTACGTAGACAATACTATCTCCTCTTGTTGCTATGCATCACCATGATCTTGCGTGCGCGTAGGAAATTTTTGAAATTACTGCGTTACCCAACAGTGGTATCCGAGCCAGGTTTATGCGTAGATGTTATATGCACGAGTAGAACACAAAGGAGTTGTGGGCGTGGGTATATACATATTGCATGTCGTCGCTAGTTAATTCTTGATTCAGCGGTATTATTGGATGAAGCGTCCCAGACCGACATTACGCGTACGCTTACGCGAGACTGGTTCTACCGATGTGCTTCACACATAGGTGGCTGGTGGGTGTCAGTTTCTGCAACTTTAGTTGAATTGGATTCAATGAACAGAGTTCTTTTTGAAGATCAAAAAGCAATCACTATACCGCATTGTGGTTTTAGATGCGTAGGTAAGAACGGTTCTTTCTCAGCCCGTAGCAGCCACGTAAAACTTGCAACAACAAAGTAGAGGACGTCAAAATTGTTTTTGCGGGGCATGTTGTGATGTGATATGGTCAAGACATGATGCTAAAGTTTATTGTATGAGATGATCATGTTTTGTAACACAGTTATCGGCAACTGGCAGGAGCCATATGGTTGTCGCTTTATTGTATGAAATGCAATCACCATGTAATTGCTTTACTTTATCACTAAGCGATAGCGATAGTCGTAGACGCAATAGTTGGCGAGACGACAACGATGCTTCGGTGGAGATCAAGGTGTCAAGCCGGTGGCGATGGTGATCATGATGGTGCTTTGGAGATGGAGATCAAAGGCACAAGATGATGATGGTCATATCATATCACTTATATTGATTGCATCTGATGTTTATCCTTTACGCATCTTCTTTTGCTTAGTTCGACGGTAGCATTATAAGATGATCTCTCACTAAATTGCATGGTATGAGTGTTCTCCCTGAGTATGCACCATTGCTACAGTTCATCGTGCCGAGACACCACGTGATGATAGAGTGTGATAAGCTCTACGTTCACATACAATGGGTGCAAGCCAGTTTTGCACACGCAGAATACTCGGGTTAAACTTGACGAGCCTAGCATATGCAGATATGGCCTCAGAACACTGAGACCTAAAGGTCGAGCATGAATCATATAGTAGATATGATCAACATAGTGATGTTCACCATTGAAAACTACTCCATCTCACGTGATGATCGAACATGGTTTAGTTGATATGGATCACGTGATCACTTAGATGATTAGAGAGATGTCTATCTAAGTGGGAGTTCTTAAGTAATTCCATTAATTGAACTTTAATTTATCATGAACTTAGTATTTGATAGTATTTTGCATGTCTATGTTGTTGTAGATAGATGGCCCGTGCTATTGTTCCGTTAAATTTTAATGCATTCCTAGAGAAAGCTAAGTTGAAAGATGATGGTAGCAACTACACGGACTGGGTCTGTAACTTGAGGATTATCCTCATTGCTGCACAGAAAAATTACGTCCTGGAAGCACCGCTAGGTGACAAACCCGCTGCAGGACCAACGCCGGATGTTGTGAACACTTGGCAGAGCAAAGCTGATGACTACTCGATAGTTCAATGTGCTATGCTTTACGGATTAGAACCGGAACTTCAACGATGTTTTGAACGTCATGGAGCATATGAGATGTTCCAGGAGTTGAAGTTAATATTTCAAGCAAATGCCCGGATTGAGATATATGAAGTCTCCAATAAGTTCTACAGCTGCAAGATGGAGGATAATAGTTCTGTCAGTGAACATATACTCAGAAGGTCTGGGTACCACAACCACTTGACTCAACTGGGAGTTAATCTTCCTGATGATAGTGTCATTGACAGAGTTCTTCAATCACTGCCACCAAGGTACAAGAGCTTCATGATGAACTATAATATGCAAGGGATGGATAAGACGATTCCTAAGCTCTTCGCAATGCTAAAGGCTATGGAGGTAGAAATCAAGAAGGAGCATCAAGTGTTGATGGTCAACAAGACCACCAGTTTCTAGAAAAAGGGTAAAGGGAAGAAGGGGAACTTCAAGAAGAACAGCAAGCTAGTTGCTGCTCAAGTGAAGAAACCCAAGTCTGGACCTAAGCCTGAGACTGAGTGCTTCTACTGCAAAGGGATTGGTCACTATATGCGGAACTGCCCCAAGTATTTGGCGGAGAAGAAGGATGGCAAAGTGAAACGTATATTTGTTGGGGAACGTAGTAATTTCAAAAATTTCCTACGCACACGCAAGATCATGGTGATGCATAGCAACGAGAGGGGAGAGTGTTGTCTACGTACCCTCGTAGACCGGAAGCGGAAGCGTTAGCATAACGCGGTTGATGTAGTCGTACGTCTTCACGGCCCGACCGATCAAGCACCGAAACTACGGCACCTCCGAGTTCTAGCACACGTTCAGCTCGATGACGATCCCCGGACTCTGATCCAGCAGAATGTCGGGGAAGAGTTCCGTCAGCACGACGGCGTGGTGACGATCTTGATGTTCTACCGTCGCAGGGCTTCGCCTAAGCACCGCTACAATATTATCGAGGAGTATGGTGGAGGGGGGCACCGCACACGGCTAAGAGAACGATCACGAAGATCAACTTGTGTGTCTATGGGGTGCCCCCTGCCCCCGTATATAAAGGAGTGGAGGAGGGGAGGGCCGACCCTCTCTATGGCGCGCCCTAGGGAAGTCCTACGCCCACCAGGAGTAGGATTCCCCCTTTCCTAGTCCAACTAGGAGTCCTTCCATGTAGTAGGAGTAGGACACAAGGAAGGGGAAGAGGGAAGAGAAGGAAGGAGGGGGCGCCGCCCCTCCCCTTAGTCCAATTCGGACTAGTCAATGGGGGGCGCGCGGCCTACCTCTCCCTCTCCCTTAAAGCCCAATAAGGCCCATATACTTCTTCCCTCGTATTCCCGTAACTCCCCGGTACTCCAAAAAATAGCCGAACCACTCGGAACCTTTCCGATGTCCGAATATAGTCGTCCAATATATCGACCTTTACGTCTCGACCATTTCGAGACTCCTCGTCATGTCCCCAATCTCATCCGGGACTCCGAACTCCTTCGACACATCAAAAGTCGTAAACTCATAATATAACTGTCATCGAAACCTTAAGCGTGCGGACCCCACGGGTTCGAGAACAATGTAGACTTGACCGAGACACGTCTCCGGTCAATAACCAATAGTGGAACCTGGATGCTCATATTGGCTCCTACATATTCTACGAAGATCTTTATCGGTCAGACTGCATAACAACATACGTTGTTCCCTTTGTCATCGGTGTGTTACTTGCCCGAGATTCGATCGTCGGTATCTCAATACCTAGTTCAATCTCGTTACCGGCAAGTCTCTTTACTTGTTCCGTAATACATCATCTCGCAACTAACTCATTGGTTGCAATGCTTGCAAGGCTTATGTGATGTGCATTACCGAGAGGGCCCAGAGATACCTCTCCGACAATCGGAGTGACAAATCCTAATCTCGAAATATGCCATCCCAACAAGTACCTTCGGAGACACCTGTAGAGCACCTTTATAATCACCCAGTTACGTTGTGACATTTGGTAGCACATAAAGTGTTCCTCCGGCAAACGGGAGTTGCATAATCTCATAGTCATAGGAACATGTATAAGTCATGAAGAAAGCAATAGCAACATACTAAACGTTCGAGTGCTAAGCTAACGGAATGGGTCAAGTCAATCACATCATTCTCCTAATGATGTGATCCCGTTAAGCAATACTTCCAAGGGCACCCCATTACGGTGGTCAGTTCTTCTCCCTTGGGGGATATCATCTAGAACCGGGAAGCGACTCGCCGGATTGCCAAGTGGGCTATAGAGCTTGGGCCGCACGGGTTGAAGTATGTGCCTCGGACGGCGGTTAAGTCTCAAGCACTTGTTGATTTCATCAATGATTGGACGGAACTGCAAGCACCTGAAGAAAAGCCGGATCACACATATTGGACCATCCATTTTGACGGATCCGGGCAATTGGAAGGCTCAGGGGCTGGAGTCGTATTAACTTCCCCACGAGGTGATAAGTTTTGTTACATTCTCCGCTTAATGTTCCGTTGTACTAACAATGCAGCTGAGTATGCAGCCTTGCTCCATGGTCTCCGGATGGCTAAGGAGATGAATCTAAGTCGATTTAAGTGCTTCGGTGACTCGAACCTCGTGGCTCAACATGTGTCTGGCACTTGGGATTCCAAGGACCCACTCATGGCAGCATATCGTCGTGAGGTGGATATTGTTGCAGGTCACTTTAAAGGCTATCAGGTGGACCACGTGGACCGACGGAAGAATGAAGCGGCGGACGCTTTAAGCCGGCTGGGCTCTCAGCGCAAACCGGTCCCGCCCAATGTTTTTCTGGATGTGCTGCACAACCCGTCGGTCAAGCTCCCTGGTGAAGCGGATTTGGCTGTTCCTGATCCGGAGGCTCAATTGGTGGCAGCTCTTCATGTCATTCCGGATTGGACGCTTCCTTACCTGGCGTACATGAACCAGGGCGAGTTACCAGAGGATGAGACTCTGGCCCGATAGATAATCCGGCGGTCCAAGTCCATGACTATTGTCAATGGCGAGTTGCATCATTGCAGTGTATCTGGGGCGTTTCAACGCTGTGTGTCTCTTGAAGAAGGCTGTGAAATTTTGCGTGAGATCCACGAAGGAGATTGTGGTCACCACGCCGGTTCAAAATCTTTGGTGGCTAAAGCGTTCCGCCATGGCTTCTATTGGTTAACTGCTAATGCTGATGCGGAGGATCTGGTCAGACGATGTGACGGTTGCCACAAGTTTTCAAGACGTGCCCATGTGCCGGTTCAAGAATTGAGAATGTTTCCAATTACTTGGCCGTTTGCGACTTGGGGGCTGGATATGGTTGGGCCTTTCAAAAGGTCCAAAGATAAGAAGACCCACCTCCTGGTGGCGGTTGACAAGTTTACAAAGTGGGTGGAGGCAGAACCTGTTAGCAAGTGTGATGCGGCTACGGCGGTTCAGTTCATCAAAAAAGTGATTTTCCGGTTTGTCTTTCGACACAGTATCATCATAGATAATGGTACCAATTTGTCCAAGGGTGCCATGAAGGAGTTCTGCGAACGAGAGCACATCCGGCTTGACGTTTCATCCGTAGCGCACCCACAGTCCAATGGTTAAGCAGAAAGGGCTAATCAAGAGATCGTGAGAGGCATCAAGCCCCGGCTTTGGTTCCTTTGCAGAGAACATCGGGTTGTTGGGTAGAAGAGTTACCATCTGTGTTATGGAGCATCAATACCACACCCAACAGATCAACAGGATACACACCATTCTTCATGGTCTATGGAGCGGAGGCGGTTCTCCCTAGTGATATCCGTCATGATTCTCCTCGTGTGGGTGCTTATGTTGAAGCGGACAACGAGACAGCACGGCAAGATGCTTTGGACCGGTTGGATGAAGAGCATGACATAGCAGCTGCTCGCTCGGCGATTTACCAACAGGATCTTCGTCGTTATCACAGTCGCCGAGTTAGAACCAGAACCTTTCAAGAGGGAGATTTGGTGCTTTGGCTCATCCAAGATCAGACTGATATGCATAAGTTATCCCCACTTTGGGAGGGACCTTTCGTGGTCAGCAAGAATCTGCACAATGGGTCATACTATCTGATCGATATTCGAGAGCATAAAGACTCACGTACATCAGAGGAGGAGACCAACATGCCGTGGAACATAGCTCATCTTCGGCCTTACTATACCTGAGCCATTGGCTCTACTTATGTACATATTACGACGATGTATATATTATGATTAATATAATAAACCAGAACCTTAGCTAAAGCGGGGTATCTGTTCTTTTACATCATGTGTGGTTACACGGAGTTGTTCTAAAGCGGCCTCCGGTTTATCCCTTGAGTTAGCTTTTCAAAGCATCATGTAAAATCACTTGGGGGCTTGGTCGTATCCGAACCAATGCAACACCTTTTGATAGGCAAAAGCCACCAGATCACTTGGGGACATGGTCAAGTCTGAACCAGTCACGCCTCTTGATCGGCCTAAGGCCACAGAATCACTTGGGGGCTTGGTCGAACCCGAACCATTGCCACGCCTCTTGATCGGCATAAATGCCACAGTTTCATTTGGGGACCTGGCTGACTTGAACCATAGCTACACCTATCAGGAGCTTGGTCGTTTCCGACCATGGTAACGCCATCTGATCGGCTCAAATAAACCTCTTTTTGCAAACGGTTTTATCATTGCCTTTGCTTCACAATTTTCCTTGATAGACATTTCTTTCTTTTTGTTGCGTTTTTTAAACCGACAAAGTTTTAAACCGGTTCAAACTATCAATTGACGGAACACGGTCCATTTTTAATCCGGAGACTATTTGCCCGGTTTGATTTTTTATTAACATCCTATTACGGAGTAACACGGAGTTTTATTATAACCCGGCACGGTTTACATGGTAAACCGGCATTATATATATACAGGAGCTGCTATCTCCTCCAACAGTGTGGGTTTATAAACCTCCGCTTCAAGATTGGCCAGGCCAACTTCATGCCCAACGATGGCAGGTATTATGTATCCCAAAGATTTGATCATATGCTTAAATTTCAGATATTTTGATTTCACATATGCAGACATCATACTCCGCCTGATGGTACAACCGCGGTGGCACTTTAAGATTTTTTGTATTGCAGACAATACTTTGGAAAGTTCATCACCCAAAGGAAGAACAAGTTGAAGTAATTATGCACGAAGGCATATCGAAATCAAGAGTATCGGCTAGCCTATTACAAGGCAACACGGTGCCCAAAATAAGATCATTGTTTTTTCGCAAAGGAGAAGCAGTTTAAACAGGCTTCCGGTTCAAGTTTGGTCACCAGCCTGGCCTGATGGTTGTGGGTCATCCCGCGCCGCTTCAACTTCAGCTTCTCTACCCAGCGGCTGGAAATCAACAGTTGTCCAGTCGATTCCCATTAATGCTTGAAAGACAGCTTCATCATGGATCAGCAACGATGGTTCAATATCGGGAGCGTAAGTATGCTTACGGATTGGAGGGATAAGATTTTTCGCTTCAGGAATTGGTGCAACTACTCGCTTGTTTTGGTTGTCATATTGCTCTTGATAATGAGACAAGTCTGCTTCTTCAACCAATTGACAAGCTAGCGGACGCACCTCCCGGTTTATTGCTCGCAGATCCGCTTCACTAAACTCTGACCCGTCTTCCTTCAAGCTGGGATAGCCCTGAGCCGCTTCAACAAGATCAAAATCCGGCACCCAAGCTTTTGCCCGGATTAAGGCATTGATCGCACTGGTTCGAGCAGCAGATTTCTTCAGCTCTTCAACCCGAGCAGGAAGCATCGACAGTCTCTTCAGAGTGTCCTGAATTAAAGTGGGCGCCGGATTGTTGTGGGATGCAGTAGAGATGATCCGCTGTGCACCAGTGTACAATTGTTCGATCAATGTGTAGGCGGCTTTCAATTTCTTCCGCACATCTGACCCCAAGTGACCAATGCGTGTCCCCGAAATATTACAAAGTGTTAACAAACCGGCAGCTCTATAAGACGGCCGAATCAATCCAGAAATCAAACCAACTTACCAAAGATAGCAGCGGTCATGGCATGCACTTGCCGCTTTATGCTGGTCAGTTCGTCCACCACCGGTTTCAGTGCAGCCTCGGCATCTTCTACTCGTTTGGTTAAAGCAGATTTTTCAGTGGCCCAATCCGCCCACTCCTTCTTGAAGCCCTCCTTAAGATGTTCCATGGCGCTTAAAGCGCTGGTTAATGCCTCTTTTGCTTTGGAGGTTTCAGCTTGTTGGCACTTCAGATTTTCTTGCAGATCAGCGATTTGGTTTTCCCTTTTGTTCAGCTCAGCCTGCATATAGACAGTCATACGATTCAGATAACGGTACAAGAATTGAAGTACCAACCACATAACAAGTTATGCCCTTGGTACTTGGGGGCTAATGCATATTTGCTCTTCAATTATTCAGAGAAGTCCCAAGCTCAATATAAGTATTCAACTTGGCACTTGGGGGCTAATGGCTATTTGTTCAATTAATACTACTGCTACAATCTTGATTACCTAATGTCCCGGTTTAACTACACTAAGTTGAACCGGCCCTTGGGGGCTATATCAGCAAATTCAGAAAACATTGAAGTCTGCATTGACAAGTCCCGGTTTGAACGGAGATTCTAAACCGGCCCTTGGGGGCTAGGAGAGTTGACAGATTGAAGTACATACGCAGATAAGCATATGGAAGTTACCTCATATTTCTCTTTCATCATATTAACCAGACCAGCTTCATAGTCACGGCTGGTGTATAGCCGGTTCAGATAGTCGGAATGGAGATCTTGGGTGTTCGGAGCAACATAAGTTGTCAGATCGGCATTCCATTTCCCCTTGCCAATGGCAGTAAATTCTTCCTTGGCAGTGTGTCTGGATAAAGCAATGGGATTGCCTGGCTCTGTGCGACCAATGCCAGTAATGACAACCTCATCATCCTTGGCATCGCCGGTTTGCACTTGGGCCGTTTGTTTATCAGTAGGTTTTGATGGACTGGTGGATTTCTCAATCCGGATGGGGCTTGTGGGCTGGTTGACAGGGCCTGAGGTGTTAATAGGCCTTTCTTTAGCAATAAAATCATCATCCTGCTGTGGTGGATCATTGGGTATATCTTCATGAATAGCTGCTTCAAGATCTGGTGTTTTACCCGGTTCAGGGACGGCGTCCTCCTCGGCCGCTTTATCCAGGCGAGTCTTCTTGCTCGGCCTAGGCTTGGCCCTGAAAGGAATAACAAAGTCAAATACAGCACATGTTCCAAGGTGATGTACCAGAAATATTATGATAAGGATAGCTTACCCAAGCACCGTTTTGAGCGGTGGCAGCTGAGTAGCCGATGACTCGCCAGAGGAAGAGTGGGAAGTAACCTGATAATTGGAGTCAGATGGATTAAGAGGTTGACGAAAACAGCCCGCTTTAGGACAAGCACTAACAAGCAAATTAGAGACCTCTGAACGGAGTTTCCGAACCGGACTGTTCGGTAAACCGGCAGAGGTAACTACCTGGCCGCTGTGCCGGGTTGTGCGGCGAGCTTCGTGCTGTTGGGTCTTCATAAGAAATTTGGGATCCAGGTAAGCAAGAGGATGAGAAAATTTAACCTTCCGGTTTGCCTGACGGATTTTTAGCGAAGGCAAAGGGTTTGAATCGGAAGAGAGAGTAATTACCTCTGCAGCATCAGCATGGCTGATTTCGGCATCATCCTGACAAATATCATCATGAATAAGGCGTGTGAAAAATAAGCCAAGTGAGTCAAGATCTACCTCAAGGTCCGGATTACCCACATCATCATCAGCGGTCGGATCAGAAGATGCAGTGGTTTTCTTCTTATGAGCAGGCCGTTTCACGACTTTAGTCTTTGGCCGGGTTGGTCTTTCCGGTTTGTCTGTTTTTTCTGGCTTCTCCTGGGGAAGCTTCTTGCTCCAAAATGGATCATTGCCCTGTTTAAACAGACATTGATATTGAACAATGACCAGATATATCAATAACAGGTTCAGTAAAAAGAAAAATCAAACTCCTACAGCTGGCGGTTTGTTGGTGGCACAGAAGGGAAGCAGGCCGGTTCGAGCACAGATGTGTTCCGGTTCATTCAGCATTTTATTCACAGCCTCTGTGATTTCTTCATCGATGAGCTGGATGTTAGCATGTCGCAGTGGGTCATCAACACTGCCAGTATACTCGCACATCAAACCGGAGCGCTGACTAAGGGGCAGTATGCTCCACGACATCCAACACCGAGCGAGATCAACCCCTGTTAAACCGTTGGCCATGAAGGCTCTGAGCTTGGAGTTGAGGAGCGTATTTGCCTCTCTCCTTGGCAGTCAACCTTTGCGGAAAGGGGTGTGTATTGCTAAGCCGCTCCGGACGAAAGCCAGGCAAAGGATTTTCATCAGCAGGGGAGGTGTCTTTGCAATAGAACCATGTTTGATTCCACTCTTTCGGGTGGCTGTGCAGTTTGGCGTGAGGGTATGTGACCTCTTTCCTTTTCTGAATCGCCACACCACCCAATTCCGTATTGGAACCGTCAGTAAACTCAGTGCGGCAGTTTAGATGGAAGCAGTCTCTGAACAACTCAACTATGGGCTCCTCTTGAAAGAACACCTCACAGAGCACTTGGAAGTGACACATGTTTGTAACAGAGTTGGGGCCAATGTCTTGAGGGCGGAGTTGAAAATTGGCTAAAACATCCCGGTAAAATTTAGAACCGGGCGGCTTAAAGCCCCGGGCTAAGTGATCTACGAAAACGACGACCTCTCCTTCTTGAGGTGTGGGAGGGCATTCTTTGCCAGGGACCCTCCAATGGATGGTATTTTTGCTGCCTAAGGCGCCGATCAGGACTAAATTGTTCAGTTGAGTCTCTGTGACGCGAGAGGGAACCCAGTTGCACTCATATACTTGCTTAGCCATGATGAAATCTACAAGATAGGTGATTCCGGTTCAAGAATGCATTGATTAAAGTACACTGGTATGTACAATGTTAAACCGGAGACAGCTCTATGTAAACCGGAGTTTTATGAAGCAACAGCATCTGGCGGTTCAACAAGGGGACTAATGGTATATTTCGGTTTGTTAATTTTTTCTACACCAAGTTAAACCGCCGGATATAAGCATTGAAGCAGTTGAGATTGCGGATGGGTAAGTGTACAGAAACAGATTTCACAAGATTTCTCTATAGCGATGGATTTGAAGCAAGTTCAGAAAAGAAGGAAAATATTCAAAAGCTCAAAGCAGAATAGTATTGAATCAATGGGCGGAAATATATGTGAGACCTATGGTTTTAGGCATGAAACTAAAGGCGGATAATAAAAGTTATCACTACACAGAGAAGGGGTTCACAGATGTATCCAGGAGCTAGCATACGAACATGAACAGGTGATGAACGCAGCAAGAACATGAAACCCTAGAACAGATCTATGTTGAGAAGAGCAGAAGACCTACCAGAGCTGAGGAAGATGCGGAAGGTCGCCGCAGTTTTCTGGTACGCTCAGGTTGATGCAGCGGCCAAAGTCGATGCAGAAGACGACGGCGGCGGCGGAGCTCTGAGACTGGCGACGCGAGGAAGACGAAGAGGAAGGGCACGAAGGGGAGAAAAGAAATGACCCTTCGGCCCTATTTATAAGGCAAAAAGACATGTGTCAGGCGCGTGAATCTAGGAACCGAAAATTTCAGAAGCGGAGCTGTCGCCTCGGTTGTTGTGAGTTTATTAAACAAGGAGATATCATGGATGTTTTCTTTGTGATAGATGACGTCACCTCGGCTTACAGCAACTGGAGAGGATGACATCATGGCAATTCAGCAACTACAAGAAGATGTTGAAGATGAAGATTTTGCTAAGGATTGACATGAACCCGTTAAAATCAATCTAGGTCCTAATGTTGGGAATATTACTATTGGGCATAAACCGGCCTATGTGGGCCGGATTAACTTCGTCAGTAACTCAAGAGTGTTAAAGCCCAAGAAGATAGATGAGGGCCTGAGGCCCGTAGTTGGTTTAAGACTTGTAGCGGTAAACTGGCATCTGTATGTAAACTTGTATTTTAAGATAGGAATAAGGAGAGACTAACCCGGATACGAATATGAACCGGTGTTAGGACTCTATGAACCGACGGGCGTCACCCGTATATATAAGGGGACGACCCGGCGGCGGTTTAGAAGGACAGACAACAACTCGAGACTTAGGCGAAGCTTGTTTGCTCCCTAGTCATCGAAACCTCATCAATCCCATCACAACTAGACGTAGGCTTTTACCTTCATCGAAGGGGCCGAACTAGTATAAACCCTCTTGCGTCCCTGTGTCCGCTTTAACCCCTTCGAGCTAACCCGTTGCGATGGCCTCACGACTAAGTCCTTTCTCTAGGACATCTGTCGTGACAAAATCATGACAGCTAGGAAACATAACCATCTTGATTAACGAGCTAGTCAAGTAGAGGCATACTAGTGACACTCTGTTTGTCTATGTATTCACACATGTATTATGTTTCTGGTTAATACAATTCTAGCATGAATAATAAACATTTATCATGAAATAAGGAAATAAATAATAACTTTATTATTGCCTCTAGGGCATATTTCCTTCAGTCTCCCACTTGCACTAGAGTCAATAATCTATTTCACATTCCCATGTGATTTAACACCAATAGTTCACATCATTATGTAACCAACACTCAAAGGGTTTACTAGAGTCAATAATCTAGTTCACATCGCTATGTGATTAACACCCAAAGAGTACTAAGGTGTGATCATGTTTTTCCTGTGAGAGAAGTTTAGTCAACGGGTCTGCCATATTCAGATCCGTATGTATTTTGCAAATTTCTATGTCAACAATGCTCTGCACGGCGCTACTCTAGCTAATTGCTCCCACATTCAATATGCATCCAGATTGAGACTTAGAATCATCTGGATTAGTGTCAAAGTTTGCATCAACGTAACCCTTTACGATGAACCTTTTGTCACCTCCATAATCGAGAAACATATCCTTATTCCTCTAAGGATAATTTTGACCGCTGTCCAGTGACCTACTCCTAGATCACTATTGTACTCCCTTGCCAACATCAGTGTAGGGTGAACAATAGATCTGGTACACAGCATGGCATACTTTATAGAACCTATGGCTGAGGCATAGGGAATGACTTTCATTCTCTTTCTATCTTCTGCCGTGGTCGGGTTTTGAGTCTTACTCAATTTCACACCTTGTAACACAGGCAAGAACTCTTTCTTTGACTATTCCATTTTGAACTTACTTCAAAATCTTGTCAAGGTATGTACTCATTGAAAAAACTTATCAAGCGTCTTGATCTATCTCTATAGATCTTGATGCTCAATATGTAAGCAGCTTCACCGAGGTCCTTCTTCGAAAAACTCCTTTCAAATACTCCTTTATGCTTTGCAGAATAATTCTACATTATTTCTGATCAACAATATGTCATTTACATATACTTATTAGAAATGTTGTAGTGCTCCCACTCACTTTCTTGTAAATATAGGCTTCACCGCAAGTCTGTATAAAACTATATGCTTTGATCAACTTATCAAAGCATATATTCCAACTCCGAGACGCTTGCACCAGTCCATAGATGGATCGCTGGAGCTTGCATATTTTGTTAACACCTTTAGGGTTGACAAAACCTTCTGGTTGCATCATATACAACTCTTCTTTAAGAAATCCATTAAGGATTGCAGTTTTGTTATCCATTTGCCAGATTTCATAAAATGCGGCAATTGTTAACATCATTCGGACAGACTTAAGCATAGATACGAGTGAGAAACTCTCATCGTAGTCAACACCTTGAACTTGTCGAAAACCTTTTGCGACAATTCTAGCTTTGTAGATAGTAACACTACTATCAGCATCCGTCTTCCTCTTGAAGATCCATTTATTTTCTATGGCTTGCCGATCATCGGGCAAATCCATCAAAGTCCATACTTTGTTCTCATACATGGATCATATCTCAGATTTCATGGCCTCAAACCATTTCGCGGAATCTGGGCTCATCATCGCTGCCTCGTAGTTCGCAAGTTTGTCATGGTCTAGTAACATGACTTCCAGAACAGGATTACCGTACCACTCTGGTGCGGATCTCACTCTGGTTTACCTACAAGATTCGGTAGTAACTTGATCTGAAGTTACATGATCATCATCATTAGCTTCCTCACTAATTGGTGTAGTAGTCACAAGAACAAATTTCTGTGATGAACTACTTTCCAATAAGGGAGAAGGTACAATTAACTTATCAAGTTTTCTACTTTCCTCCCACTCACTTCTTTCGAGAGAAACTCCTTCTCTGGAAAGGATCCATTCTCAGCAACGAATATCTTGCCTTCGGATCTGTGATAGAAGGTGTACCCAACATTTTCTTTTGGGTATCCTATGAAGACGCACTTCTCCGATTTGGGTTTGAGCTTATCAGGATGAAACTTTTTCATATAAGCATCGCAACCCCAAACTTTAAGAAACGACAACTTTGGTTTCTTGCCAAACCACAGTTCATACGGTGTCGTCTCAACGGATTTTGATGGTGCCCTATTTAATGTGAATGCAGCTGTCTCTAATGCATGACCCCAAAACGATAGTGGTAAATCGGTAAGAAACATCATAGATTGTACTATATCCAATAAAGTACGGTTATGACGTTCGGACACACCATTATGATGTGGTGTTCCAGGTGGCACGAATTTGTGAAAATATTCCACATTGTTTTAATTGAAGACCAAACTCGTAACTCAAATATTCGTCTCAGCGATCAGATCGTGGAAACCTTATCTTCTTTTCATGATGATTTTCCACTTCACTCTGAAATTCTTTGAACTTTTCAAATGTTTCAGACTTATGTTTCGTCAAGTAGATATACCCATATCTACTTAAATCATCTGTGAAGGTCAGAAAATAACGATACCCGCCGCGAGCCTCAACACTCATCGGATCGCATACATCAGTATGTTTTATTTCCAATAAGTCAGTTGCTCGCTCCATTGTTCCGGAGAACGGCGTTTTAGTCATCTTGCCCATGAGGCATGGTTCGCAAGCATCAAGTGATTCCAAAAACCCATCAGCATGGAGTTTCTTCATGCGCTTTACACCAATATGACCTAAACGGCAGTGCCACAAATAAGTTGCACTATCATTATTAACTTTGCATCTTTTGGTTTCAATATTACGAATATGTGTATCACTACGATCGAGATCCAATGAACCATTTTCATTGGGTGTGTAACCATATAAGGTTTTGTTCATGTAAACAGAACAACAATTTATTCTCTTACTTAAATGAATAACCATATTGCAATAAACATGATCAAATCATATTTATGCTCAACGCAAACACCAAATAACACTTATTTAGGTTCAACACTAATCCTGAAAGTATAGGGAGTGTGCGATGATGATCATATCAATCTTGGAACTACTTCAAATACACATCGTCACCTTACCCTTAACTAGTCTCTATTCATTCTGCAACTCCCGATTCAAGTTACTAATCTTAGCAACTGAACTAGTACCAAATACTGAGGGGTTGCTATGAACACTAGTAAAGTACATATCAATAACATGTATATCAAATATACCTTTGTTTACTTTGCCATCCTTTCTTATCCGCCAAATACTTGGGTAGTTCCGCTTCCAGTGACCAGTCCCTTTGCAGTAGAAGCACTTAGTCTCAGGCTTAGGACCAGACTTGGGCTTCTTCACTTGAGCAGCAACTTGCTTGTTGTTCTTCTTCAAGTTCCCCTTTTTTCCTTTGCCCTTTTCTTGAAACTAGTGGTCTCGTCAACCATCAACACTTGATGTTTTTCTTCATTTCTACCTTCGTCAATTTTAGCATTACGAAGAGCTTGGGAATCGTTTCCGTTATCCCTTGCATATCATAGTTCATCACGAAGTTCTACTAACTTGGTGATGGTGACTAGAGAATTCTGTCAATCACTATTTTATCTGGAAGATTAACTCCCACTTGATTCAAGCGATTGTAGTACCCAGACAATCTGAGCACATGCTCACTAGTTGAGCGATTCTCCCCCATCTTTTAGCTATAGAACTTGTTGGATACTTCATATCTCTCAACTCGGGTATTTTCTTGAAATATTAACTTCAACTCCTGCAACATCTCATATGGTCCATGACGTTCAAAACGTCTTTGAGGTCCTGATTCTAAGCCGTTAAGCATGGTGCACTAAACTATCAAGTAGTCATCATATTGAGCTAGCCAAACGTTCATAACGTCTGCATCTGCTCCTACAATAGGTCTGTCACCTAGCGGTGCATCAAGGACATAATTCTTCTGTGCAGCAATGAGGATAAACCTCAGATCACGGATCCAATCCGCATCATTGCTACTAACATCTTTCAACACAATTTTCTCTAGGAACATATCAAAATAAACATAGGGAAGCAACAACACGAGCTATTGATCTACAACATGATTTGCAAAATACTACCAGTACTAAGTTCATGATAAATTTAAGTTCAATTAATCATATTACTTAAGAACTCCCACTTAGACAGACATCTCTCTAGTCATCTAAGTGATCAAGTGATCCAAATCAACTAAACCATGTCCGATCATCACGTGAGATGGAGTAGTTTCATTGGTGAACATCACTATGTTGATCATATCTACTATATGATTCACGCTTGACCTTTCGGTCTCCGTGTTCGGAGGCCATATCTGTATATGCTTGGCTCGTCAAGTATAGCCTGAGTATTCCGCGTGTGCAACTGTTTTGCACCCGTTGTATTTGAATGTAGAGCCTATCACACCTGATCATCACGTGGTGTCTCAGCACGAAGAACTTTCGCAACGGTGCATACTCAGGGAGAACACTTCTTGATAATTAGTGAGAGATCATCTTAAAAAGCTACTGTCGAACTAAGCAAAATAAGACGTATAAAAGATAAACATCATATGCAATCAAAATATGTGACATGATATGGCCATGATCATCTTGCGCCTTCGATCTCCATCTCCAAAGTACTGTCATGATCTTTATCGTCACCAGCATGACACCATGATCTCCATCATCTTGATCTATATCAATGTGTGTTACATGGTCGTCTCGCCAACTATTGCTCTTGCAACTATTGCTATCGCATAGCGATAAAGTAAAGCAATTATTTGGCGCTTGCATCTTATGCAATAGAGAGACAACCATAAGGATTTTGCCAGTTGCCGATAACTTCAACAAAACATGATTATCTCATACAACAACTTATATCTCATCACGTCTTGACCATATCACATCACAACATGCCCTGCAAAAACAAGTTAGACGTCCTCTACTTTGTTGTTGCAAGTTTTACGTGGCTGCTACGGGCTTAGCAAGAACCAATCTTACCTACGCATCAAAACCACAACGATAGTTTGTCAAGTTGGTGTTGTTTTAACCTTAGCAAGGACCGGGCGTAGCCACACTCGGTTCAACTAAAGTTGGAGAAACTGACACCCGCCAGCCACCTGTGTGCAAAGCACGTCGGTGGAACCAGTCTCGCGTAAGAGTACGCGTAATGTCAGTCCAGGCCGCTTCATCCAACAATACCGCTGAACCAAAGTATGACATGCTGGTAAGAAGTATGACTTATATCGCCCACAACTCACTTGTGTTCTACTCGTGCACAACATCAACGCATAAAACCTAGGCTTGGATGCCACTGTTGGGGAACGTAGTAATTTCAAAAATTTCCTACGCACACGCAAGATCATGGTGATGCATAGCAACGAGAGGGGAGAGTGTTGTCTACGTACCCTCGTAGACCGGAAGCGGAAGCGTTAGCATAACGCGGTTGATGTAGTCGTACGTCTTCACGGCCCGACCGATCAAGCACCGAAACTACGGCACCTCCGAGTTCTAGCACACATTCAACTCGATGACGATCCCCGGACTCCGATCCAGCAGAATGTCGGGAAAGAGTTCCGTCAGCACAACGGCGTCGTGATGATCTTGATGTTCTACCGTCGCAGGGCTTCGCCTAAGCACCGCTACAATATTATCGAGGAGTATGGTGGAGGGGGGCACCGCACACGGCTAAGAGAACGATCACGAAGATCAACTTGTGTGTCTATGGGGTGCCCCTGCCCCCGTATATAAAGGAGTGGAGGAGGGGAGGGCCGACCCTCTCTATGGCGCGCCCTAGGGAAGTCCTACGCCCACCAGGAGTAGGATTCCCCCTTTCCTAGTCCAACTAGGAGTCCTTCCATGTTGTAGGAGTAGGAGACAAGGAAGGGGAAGAGGGAAGAGAAGGAAGGAGGGGGCACCGCCCCTCCCCTTAGTCCAATTCGGACTAGTCAATGGGGGGGGCGCGGCCTACCTCTCCCTCTCCCCTAAAGCCCAATAAGGCCCATATACTTCTTCCCCCGTATTCCCGTAACTCCGCGGTACTCCAAAAAATACCCGAATCACTCGGAACCTTTCCGATGTCCGAATATAGTCGTCCAATATATCGATCTTTACGTCTTGACCATTTCGAGACTCCTCGTCATGTCCCCGATCTCATCCGGAACTCCAAACTCCTTCGGTACATCAGAACTCATAAATTCATAATATAACTGTCATCGAAACCTTAAGCGTGCGGACCCTACGGGTTCGAGAACAATGTAGACATGACCGAGACACGTCTCCGGTCAATAACCAATAGCGGAACCTGGATGCTCATATTGGCTCCTACATATTCTACGAAGATCTTTATTGGTCAGACCGCATAACAACATACGTTGTTCCCTTTGTCATCGGTATGTTACTTGCCCGAGATTCGATCGTCGGTATCTCAATACCTAGTTCAATCTCGTTACCGGCAAGTCTCTTTACTCGTTTCGTAATACATCATCTCGCAACTAACTCATTGGTTGCAATGCTTGCAAGGCTTATGTGATGTGCATTACCGAGAGGGCCCAGAGATACCTCTCCGACAATCGGAGTGACAAATCATAATATCGAAATACGCCAACCCAACAAGTACCTTCGGAGACACCTGTAGAGCACCTTTATAATCACCCAGTTACGTTGTGACGCTTGGTAGCACACAAAGTGTTCCTCCGGCAAACGGGAGTTGCATAATCTCATAGTCATAGGAACATGTATAAGTCATGAAGAAAGCAATAGCAACATACTAAACGATCGAGTGCTAAGCTAACGGAATGGGTCAAGTCAATCACATCATTCTCCTAATGATGTGACCCCGTTAATCAAATAACAACTCTTTGTCTATGGTTAGGAAACATAACCATCTTTGATTAACGAGCTAGTCAAGTAGAGGCATACTAGTGACACTCTGTTTGTCTATGTATTCACACATGTATTATGTTTCCGGTTAATACAATTCTAGCATGAATAATAAACATTTATCATGAAATAAGGAAATAAATAATAACTTTATTATTGCCTCTAGGGAATATTTCCTTCAATATTTGATATACATGTTATTGATGTGTACCTTACAAATGCTCGTAGTAGTGCCTGGGTATTTGATACTGGTTCAGTTGCTAATATTTGCAACTCGAAATAGGGGCTACGGATTAAGCGAAGATTGGCTGAGGACGAGGTGACGATGCGCATGGGAAATGGTTCCAAAGTCAATGTGATCGCCGTCGGCACGCTACCTCTACATCTACCTTTGGGATTAGTTTGAGACCTAAATAATTGTTATTTGGTGCCAGCGTTGAGCATGAACATTATATCTGGATCTTGTTTGATGCGAGACGGTTATTCATTTAAATCAAAGAATAATGGTTGTTCTATTTATATGAGTAATACCTTTTATGGTCATGCACCCTTGAGGAGTGGTCTATTTTTACCAAATCTTGATAGTAGTGATACACATGTTCATAGTATTGAAGCCAAAAGATGTAGAGTTGATAATGATAGTGCAACTTAGTTGTGGCACTGCCGGTTGTGTCATATTGGTGTTAAGCGCATGAAGAAACTCCATTCTCATGGACTTCTGGAATCACTTGATTATGAATCACTTGGTACTTGAGAACCATGCCTCATGGGCAAGATAACTAAAACCCCATTCTCCGGAACAATGGAGCGAGCAACAAGAGTTATTGGAAATCATACATATTGATGTATGTGGTCCAATGAGCATTGAGTCTCGCGGTGGATATCATTATTTTCTCACCTTCACAGATGATTTGAGCAGATATGGGTATATCTACTTAATGAAACATAAGTCTGAAACATTTGAAAAGTTCAAAGAATTTCAGAGTGAAGTGGAAAATCATCGTAACAAGAAAATAAAGTTTTTACGATCTGATCGTGGAGGAGAATATTTGAGTTATGAGTTTGGTCATCATTTGAAACAATGCGGAATAGTTTCGCAACTCACGTCACCCGGAACACTACAACGTAATGGTGTGTCCGAACGTCGTGATCATACTTTACTAGATATGGTGCGATCTATGATGTCTCTTACTGATTTACCGCTATCATTTTGGGGGTTATGCTTTAGAGACGGCTGCATTCACGTTAAATAGGGCACCATCTAAATCCGTTGAGACGACACCTTATGAACTGTGGTTTGGCAAGAAACCCAAGTTGTCGTTTCTTAAAGTTTGGGACTGCGATGCTTATGTGAAAAAGCTTCAACCTGATAAGCTTGAACCCAAATAAGAGAAATGTGTCTTCATAGGATACCCAAAGGAGACTATTGGGTATACCTTCTATCACAGATCCGAAGGCAAGATATTTGTTGCTAAGAATGGATTATTTATAGAGGAGTTTCTCTTGAAATAAGTGAGTGGGAGGAAAGTAGAACTTGTTGAGGTAACTGTACCTGCTCCCGTATTGGAAAGTAGTTCATCACTGAAATCAGTTCCAGTGATTCCTACACCGGTAAGTGAGGAAGCTAATGATGATGATCATGAAACTTCTGATCAAGTTACTACCAAATCTCGCAGGTCAACCAAAGTAAGATCCGCACCAGAGTGGTACGGTAATCCTGTTCTGGAAGTCTTGTTACTTGACCATGACGAACCTACGAACTATGAGGAAGAGATGATGAGCCCAGATTCCGCAAAATGGCTTGAGGCCATGAAATCTGAGATGGGATCCACGTATGAGAACAAAGTATGGAATTTGGTTAACTTGCCCGATGATCATCAAGCCATAGAGAATAAATGGATCTTCAAGAAGAAGACTGACGCTGACAGTAATGTTACTGTCTACAAAGCTCGACTTGTTGCAAAAGGTCTTCGACAAGTTCAAGGAGTTGACTACGATGAGACCTTCTCACCTGTAGCGATGCTTAAGTCCGTTCGAATCATGTTAGCAATTGCCGCATTTTGTGATTACGAAATTTGGCAAATGGATGTCAAAACTGCATTCCTTAATGGATATCTTAAAGAAGAATTGTATATGATGCAACTGGAAGGTTTTGTCGATCCAAAAGGTGCTAACAAAGTATGCAAGCTCTAGAATCCATTTATGGACTTATGCAAGCCTCTCGGAGTTGGAATATACGCTTTGATAGTGTGATCAAAGCATATGGTTTTATGCATACTTTTGGAGAAGCATGTATTTACAAGAAAGTGAGTGTAAGCTCTGTAGCATTTCTGATATTATATGTGGATGACATATTGTTGATCAGAAATGATACTGAATTTCTGAATAGCATAAAAGGATACTTGAATAAGAATTTTTCAATGAAAGACCTCGATGAAGCTGCTTATATATTAGGCATCAAGATCTATAGAGATAGATCAAGATGCTTAATTGGACAAAGCACATACCTTGATAAAGTTTTGAAGAAGTTCAAAATGGAACAAGCAAAGAAAGGGTTCTTGCCTGTGTTACAAGGTGTGAAGTTGAGTCAGACTCAATGCCCGACCACTGCAAAAGACAGAGAGAAAATGAAAGGTGTTCCTATGCTTCAGCCATAGGCTCTATCATGTATGCAATGCTGTGTACCAGACTTGATGTGTGCCTTGCTATTAGTCTAGCAGGGAGGTACCAAAGTAATCTAGGAGTGGATCACTAGACAGCGGTCAAGAACATCCTGAAATACCTGAAAATGACTAAGGATATGTTTCTCGTATATGGAGGTGAGAAAGAGCTCGTCGTAAATGGTTACGTTGATGAAAGCTTTGACACTGATCCGAATGACTCTAAGTCACAAACCAGATACGTGTTTTTATTAAATGGTGGAGTTGTCAGTTGGTGCAGTTCCAAGCAGAGTGTCGTGGCGGGATCTACAAGTGAAGAGGAATACATAGCGGCTTCAGAAGCAGCAAATGATGGAGTCTGGATGAAGGAGTTCATATCTGATGTAGGTGTAATACCTAGTGCATCGGGTCCAATGAGAATCTTTTGTGACAATACTGGTGCAATTGCCTTGGCAAAGGAATCTAGATTTCACAAGAGAACCAAGCACATCAAGAGACGCTTCAATTCCATCCGCGATCAAGTCAAGGAGGGAGACATAGAGATTTGCAAGATACATACGGATCTAAATGTTGCAGATTCGTTGACTAAGCCTCTGTAACATCCCAAAATTCTAAATTTAGGAATGTTATAATAAATAGATAGATTGATTGATTGGTTGATTGTTGTGTGATTGATTGAGTGAAATTCGAAACCTTTTTGAAAGTTAAATGAGAGGGAATAAAAGGACTTTCCCAAACTTTCATTTTTCATTCGTGATCTCCGTGAATTCAAATTCTTTTCACCACAAAACCCTGGAGAGAAGATGACATGACTTCTTCCATTTATTTAAATGACAAGGGGTGTTGAAAATATTTGAATTTCATTTGAGAACATTTCCAATTCTGAAACTTTATGCAACTCAATGATTTTCACGAGAGAAGATAAAATGACTTCTTCAAATTATATGAAATATGAGTTGGGAGTTTCAAAGAAAGTCAAATTCAAAATCCATTTGAAATTATCTTTCAATTTGGGTTATTTGAGTTTTATTCAAATTATTTTTCTCCAAAAATAAAATATATGGAAATTAGGTTATCATGATTCCCTACAACAGAAAATTGGAGAGAAATAAATTTGAAATCATTTTGGTTTTTTTAAATGATTTTATTGGATTTTATTAGACTAGTAGCACTCTTTGAATTATCTGTATTTGTGTGGATTTTATTTGAATTTATAAAAGTGTTCATGCTGTAGAAAATCTTTTTCTGAAAATTTTGATATATTATATGCCTATATAATATTTTTTTTATTTTTGCTTTGTTCGCATGGAAAATGTTAAAAAAATCTCTCCCAACTGGGCCGGCCCAGCCAACCGGGCCAGGCCACAGCGAGCGCCCCGCCGCCTCCGCCTTCGTCTTTGACGGGGACTCCTCCCCGGAGTCCGTTGCGTCGCCGCCTCTTCTACCCCTCGCCTCGTGCCTCTCCGCCCCTCTATAAATACCGGAGCCCGGCCCCGGGCCCTTCTCTCTCTCCCTCCTCTCCCCCGCAACCGCCGCCTCCCGCCGCTGCTTGCTGCCCGCGCCGCCGACGCACATCGCCGTTGCCGCCGCTAGCTGCTGCTACCGCCGCCGCCTCGCCCCGCATCGCACCACCGCGCCGCTCGCCCGCCGGAGCCGCTGTTGCTGCCCAACGCCGCACCCCGCCGCAGACGCCGGAGCTCGCCGAACTCGCCGGATGCACGCCGCTGCCGCCGATCTGCCAACCGCCACCAGCGCTGTTTTTTTTTAAACTGACGAGCCGCCCGTCCGGAAAAACCCCAAGCGCGAACCGGTTTTTTCTTTTAGATCGGTTTTCTTTTTTTAGTTAGGCCTATTCGGTGAACGCTCGTTGTTTACCTCTTCGCAGCGAGCAAATTCCTTAGCGTTCAGTAACGAACGTTCACTTTTTAGATTTTCTCTTTTTCTTTTATTTTAGTTTTCTGTCCAGGGACCAATTGGTAGTATTTCTTTTACAGATTAGTCCATGTACTTCAATCGACCACATCTTTTCGCTCGTTTGTCCAAATCCGACGAAACCAACGCTCACATCTTCGTTATGATCTCCTCTATCTAGATAAACAACTTAAACATGTTTTTGAAAAGGTTAAAATTCTAATTAGACCAGATTTGAATTCAAACTTCGTTTCATAATAACTTGAGTTTCGTACCTCCGTTTGAGTTGATTCTTTCTGCAAATCAAAGCTCTTGACCTAAACTTTCTGATAAGGCCAAATTCACATAATTTTGGTACTGTTAGAAATTGTTTTATGTTGCAAGAGCTATTTGCTTGGTTTTTATGTTTCCGAATTGTCTTCTTCGTTCTTTCTGATCCTTCGAGTGATTGCTTATGTGTGGTTACTATTGCTTGATTACGATAGATTGACCGGAGTGTGACGAGTAGAGCTATCAAGATTTTTGAGTGCGAATCATCTTCATCAACATTGCAGGCAAGTTCACACTTTGATCATATGCCCTTTCATACCCAGTTTTCATGCATTAGTTTCACCCTCAAACATTGCATGAGTAGGATTGACAACATGTGGGTATTAGGAAGTAGTTGATGAGGTAGGAACCTATTGCCCTGCATTCAAACCTTGGGAGTCACTATTACGTTATGCTTATAGTGCCATGCTATGCTCGTAGACGTGGATTGGGTTTTGAGAGTATTCATGACAGATGTGAGTTTGTTAATTAATGGTTTACTTAAGGTGGCAACTTAAACACACATCTGGGTGGATTGAGGCACCTGGTTATTCCAGGATTGCCTGTCTAGGCATCTGGGTAGACCAGGATTGCCTGTTTTTTTATAGACTGCCACCTAGGCCCCAAGGGATCTTGAGATTTTTCATACTAGAAACTTCCGTGTGTAGCCACAAGCTATTATGGGCTCTAGCATAGTTTATTAAGGCGTGTGAACTCTTACAGGGTAGACTAGCAGATGTAGGGGAAAGTAGGTGTAACGGTCTATCCATCGTAAGGTGCTAGCGCTTCTTAAAGACTATGTCTCGGTCATCCGTCTTCTCAAACACCATGTAGTGCGAGAAACCAAACGGAGGCGATCGAGTCTTGTGGGGAAAAGTGCGCAAACCTTTGCAGAGTGTATAAACTAATCATGATTAGCCGTATCCGCGGTTATGGACGTCTTGAGTATCTAGTACCTGGATTATCATGTGAATCTCATCACGTTACTTTAAATGAATATTGTTGGGTTTTAATGATGATGCTTAATTGGGATTGAGAATGCTGTCAACCATTCTCAATGTTCAACAACCACCATGATAGTTAAATAAAATTTATTCCTTTGTAGTAGGGAAAAATTGGCTTTTCGCAAAAACCTTATAACCATAGAGCTTTTCCACCAGCCAAATATGCATGTAGTGATAGCCTTTATTCATCATTCTCTATGGTGTGAATTTGCCAGTACATTCAATGTACTGACCCTCTGTGGCTGCAACGTCTCATGTTGTAGGATATCTTACGACGAGTAAGTGATACGTTAGGGTTACGATTTCTACACTCAACTTTGCCGTTGGTGTTGATGGGAATCCACAACCTTGTTACTTCCGCTATTTGGATTGAGGTAATAGTATTTACGTTACTTATGCATGTGATTTACCTCTGTTATAAATCCTCAAGTACTGTGTGTGTCAGCATACCGATCCAGGGATGACACTTAAGCACAGAGACTTGATCCATTCGGATCGGGTCGCTACAAGATGGTATCAGAGCACATGTTGACTGTAGGACGTGACCCTAGAAACTGGCAAGCCCATAGCAAAGATTTTTCTCTACAACTTTCCCTTACAAAAAGATCTTTTACCTCTCTTCTCTTCTGAGTTTATTCAAAAATTTCCTTTTAGTGAGACTATACCCCTTTCCCCTTTTGACCACACGAAGATTCGACTGATAAGAACACTCCAAGAAGTACAAGATATCGGAAAACTGAGGCCATTCGGAATGAAGAGGATTTTACCATACATTATAATAATGGAAACTGCAACGGTTGAAGACTCCAAAGACTAGGAGAATTTGAAGGCCCTATACAATTTCTAGATTTGTATGACCTGGGAAGGCACCCCTTATGGAACTTGGCAGACTATGGAAGCTGTCAATACCCGAGATCAAGGTGTATTGGAGAAAGAGTGAAAGAAGGAGCATGAGAACTTGAAGTTTTGTCAAAGAAAACCCTAAGGAAGGAGATATCAACTATGGAGAGATAGCTCATGGAAATGACAAGAGCAGAAACACAGCTATACATGATGTTATCGCCCTCTTATGCTATTGTCACCATGCTGAGTTAAGCATGCATATGCATGGAAGGATTGGATGGTAGAAGGCTGATGGAGCATCTATCAGCGAGAGGTGAAGTTTTAGCTAGTGTATCACCAGGATCTGGAGTGTTACATCAAGAAGTTAAGATGGACCTTCAGGAAGCCGTATTTTGACAAGGAGCATTTCGTGAAGAACTCAGGACCCAGAAGCTGAAGTAGCCAAATTGGAGGAACAAAACCTCGAGAATCCAGAGATTTGTCAGGAACTAGACCATGGTTCATGCCAAGGATGTTGAAACCTAGAAGTTTGAAATGAAACTCCGGAATATTAAAGGATGTCACGATAGATTTCACGTCAACGGGGATGATCTGGCAAAAGAACTTGAGAAGGACAAGCACGATGGGAAGAAGCCATCGGAGACATAAACAAGACTTGAAGAGTTGGCGATTTTGAAGATTTATTGACCCTTAGAAGACCAAACCCCTGTTATATACCTACGTTAGATGCGACATTTGTGAGCTGTTATTTGTTTGATGTTTTTCCCGACGGTCACAAATAAAATCTATCTTTTCAAAACTTTTGTTTGTATTGTGTGTATCCCTCTCCCTCTCTCTTATCTTACCCCAAACCCACATGGACCCAATAGAGGATGAATGGAGATGAGCTTGTATTTTCTGGACCGATGAGTCAGTTGGAGACAGACGGATGGATTCAGAACATGGAGAATAACCCTATAGTCGAAAAGGATATGACCCAGCATGCTCTTCAGTGCTTTGAAAGAGGTGCTTCTACTTGGTGGAGGATGTACCAAACCATCAATGGATGGCAAGGATTAACCACTTGGAAAGAATTTAAGTTGACTCTGCCAAAGTTACGGCTTGTGTCCCAGAAGTTGAACCCTTATGGAAAGGATATGGAGAAACCTTGTGCATGAAAATTTGTGGAGAAATAGGACACACCCATAAAGAACACAAGGATGAATGCCCTAATTGTGAAGGAAGTCACCCAGTTGAAGAATGCCCAATTAGGCAGATTACTTGTTTCTTGTGTGAAGGGACTACCCACTATCCTGCTCAGTGTCACATTTACCCCATGGTACAACGAACCATCCAGCAGAAGAAAGAAGTAATGAAAGGAGCCCTCATGGAAATTTTAGAAGAAGTTGTGATGAAGGAAGAGATGGAGGACATGCCTAAAGAAGACCCGAGTAAACCCTGCACTAAGTCTTCCTATTCATGTGGAGAAGAAGGACACATCTCCCAAAATTGTTTGAATGGGGATCTAGTATAATTCCCGACAGAGGAAGTAGAATATGACCCACAAGAAATAGAAGCCATGATTGGCATGGAATGGTCCAGGAAGAGAAGCAGATTGGATTCCAGGAAGGACCTGAGTCATATCACCTGTTACAGGTGCAAGGAGTCAGGGCACTACCTCAACAATTGCCCAAAAAGGAAACCTCGATACTTGTTAGAAGTAATATGTTTTAGTTGTGATGGAGCAGGGCACTTTGCCAGAGAATGCCCCAAGGAGAAGGAAACTTGTGCTAGATAGTTGAGTTTGCAACAAAAGAAATGGAGTAGTAAAAGTGAGAACATTTTCTTTTATATTGAGGGTTGAGTTGACACATGTAATGGAAAAGCGAGAGATTGTAATCACTTGAGAATGAATAAAGTTAGCATCTGTCGGAGTAATGGGCCATGGGTAGGCCAACCCGAGCCCCACAATCTTTCAGGACATCGGGGCAGGCTGCGCCCCTCAAGACCACAGGGCGAAGAGCCGCCTCCTGGGGAGTCTATGGCAAGGCGGCCGACTGCCCGCTCACGGCCGAGTCCCAGGGAGGACTTCCAGAGAAGCCGACTTTGGGGAGTCGGCCGGCGACTCCAACAAACCATGACCTCATCGAGGGGGACGGGGTAGGGGCGTGGCTACAATGAAGCCCACTCCCTACCCCTTACCAAGGGCAGGCATGGCTACAACGCGCCGTACTTGGGAAGATCTCCCCACGGCGTGGCACTGTTGCCCAGCCGGCCCTGACATCAGCACCACTGTACCTGGTCTTGCGCCCATGGCGGCTTGTCTGTACGGCCTGGAGGCAGCCGGGCCCACCAGCCAGCGAGACCTCGGGAGACGGCGGGAGCACCGCCAGTCAGACCCGCGCAAAATAATGATTCATCTACCTGACATCAGGGATCCACCGAAAGGGCCTCTGTATTTCGCAAAAAAACGTTACCGCCGCTGACAGCTCAGACCCACCAGCTATATCTTCGCACGCAAGGAAGTGCCTCCTTATTAGGCTCAAAAAAATGAATACTCCCCCTGTTAGCTGGGACCCAGTATAGTGGCAGGCTGACTTGTGGGCCTACTAAGTTGACGGTGACGGAGGGCTTTGTCAACTTAGTCAATATGCACGATTCTAGCTCCAGTGACCATACGATGTCCATCCAACGGCCGTAGTGCTTCTTCAACCTCTGGTCTTCTTGCTCCAGCCGCCCAAACCAGCGTCGGTCGTGCCTCGTGCTCCTGCTTCTCGTGGCCGGCTGCGATGCGGCAGAGGCCTCACCGCCCCCTACTACTCCCACCGCTGGCCAGGCCATCCCTCTACTCACCCACACCCCCTGTTATTCTGCGGCGACGGCAGCCTCACACCACAGCGAACCAGTGAACCCTCGTACTCCTCTATGAGTGGGCATCCACTGCCGCGTCTTCCCCGGCTCCGCGTCATCCCCTTCCTAGGCCTCGCTGTCGTCCACCGCCCTGGTGCTCTCGGCGCGGCGTGGTCAACGTGGTCAAGGAACGGCTTCCATCGGACGTGGATTGTACATGGAGAGGCTAACAGTTGGGTCCACGGCCGCAGCAAGGAAGTGCCTCCTTATTACGTGCAAAATAATTATTCCTCCACCTGACAGCTGATACGTCTCCAACGTGTCTACTTTTCCAAACACTTTTGCCCTTGTTTTGGACTCTAACTTGCATGATTTGAATGGAACTAACTCGGACTGACGCTGTTTTCAACAGAATTACCATGGTGTTATTTATGTGCAGGAGCAAACGTTCTCGGAATGACCTGAAACTTCACGAAGACACTTTTCAGAAAAAAAGAAAAATACCCGCCAAAGATGAAGGCCAGGGGAGCCACCACCTTGCCACGAGGGTGGGCGGCACGCCTGCCCCCCTAGGGCGTGCCCCCCTACCTCGTGGGCCCCCTGTTGCCTCTCCGACTCCAACTCCACCTCCATATATTGAGTTTCGGGGAGAAAAAAATTAGAGAGAATAAATCATCATGTTATACGATACGGAGCAGCCGGCAAGCCCTAAAACCTCTCGGGAGGGCTGATCTAGAGTCCGTTCGGGGCTTCGGAGAGGGGAATCCGTCGCCATCGTCATCATCAACCATCCTTCATCACCAATTTCATGATGCTCACTTCCGTGCGTGAGTAATTCCATCGTAGGCTTGTTGGACGGTGATGGGTTGGATGGGATTTATCATGTAATCGAGTTAGTTTTGTTAGGGTTTGATACCTAGTGTCCACTATGTTCTGAGATTGATGTTGCTATGACTTTGCTATGCTTAATGCTTGTCACTAGGGCCCGAGTGCCATGATTTCAGATCTGAACCTATTATATTTTCATCAATATATGAGTGTTCTTGATCCTATCTTGCAAGTCTATAGTCACCTATTATGTGTTATGATCTGTTAACCCCGAAGTGACAATAATCGGGATACTTACCAGTGATGACCGTAGTTTGAGGAGTTCATGTATTCACTATGTGTTAATGCTTTGTTCCGGTTCTCTATTAAAAGGAGGCCTTAATATCCCTTATTTTCCGTAAGGACCCCGCTGCCACGGGAGGGTAGGACAAAAGATGGCGTGCAAGTTATTTTCCATAAGCACGTATGACTATGTTCAGAATACATGCCTACATTATATCAATGAACTAGAGCTAGTTCTGTGTCACCCTAGGTTATGACTGTTACATGATGAACCGCATCCAGCATAATTCTCCATCACCGATCCATTTCCTACGAGCTTTCCACATATTGTTCTTCGCTTATTTACTTTTCTGTTGCTATTGCTATCATCACTACAAAATACCAAAAACATTGCTTTTACTACCATTACCTTTTGCTACCATTATCATTACTACCAAAAGCCTAAGCTTGGGGGAGTACGTATTTCCCACCGACATTACATTTATGATTCACACACTCATTGCTAGATGTCGGTGCTCATACTTTTTCATTGTATCATCCATGCTAGTTTATTTCCCTTTTTATGCTTTCTTCTTGTGTGTTTAATAAACCTTAAGAAAAACCAAAAAATTAGTTGTAGCCTTTAATCAGTTTAATTTCCATGCTTGTAGTATTAATTAAAAAGAAAACCCAAAGAGATTTCCCGTGTAAATAGTTTTATTTCTTTTCTTTTCTTTTGGGGTCAATAGGAGAAGACCATAATTAAATTGTTGAAGTGTCTCTTATATGCATTATTGTTTATCTGACAAAAGAGCCCATATTGCCTTGTCTTCTCCTGTTTATTGAATGCTTGTAGATTCCAGCTTAGTCCAATGCACGTGCACTATTATTATTATTCACATCATTCGGTCGTGCAAGTGAAAGGCAATTATGACGATATATGATGGATTGGCTAAGATGAGAAAAGCTGGTATGAACTCGACCTCTTTTGTTTTTATAAATATCATAAGTTCATTGTTCCTGATTCAGCCTATTATGAATAAACATGTTTGCAATGACAATTAGAGACCATAGTTTCTTGTGCCATGCTTGATTAGCTATGAGTTATAATGGTTTACCTTGCGTGCCAACATGCTATTGAGATGGTTATGATGTGGTATGATAGGGTGGTATCCTCTTCTGAATGACTTAAGTGACTTGACTTGGCGCATGTTCACGCATGTAGTTGAAACAAAATCAACATAGCCTTCACGATATTTATGTTCATGGTGGATTATATCCTAGTCATGCTTGCATTCGATGTTGATTAATTTTAATGCATGTTCATGACTGTTGTCGCTCTCTAGCTGGTCGCTTCCCAGTCTTTTGCTAGCCTTCACCTGTACTAAGCGGGAATACTGCTTGTGCATCCAATTCCTCAAACCCCCAAAGTTATTCCATATGAGTCCACTATACCTACCTATATACGGTATCTACCTGCCGTTCCAAGTAAATTTGTATGTGCCAAACTCTAAACCTTCAAATAAATATCCTGTTTTGTATGCTCTAACAGCTCATGTATCAACTAGCGCTGTTTGTATCTTCCATGTTAGGCGGGTTATTCTCAAGAGGAGTGGACTCCGCTCCTCACTCACGAGATAAATAGCTGGCCACCGGGATGCCCAGTCCAATGCTTTATGCAAACTAAATCAAAATAATTGCAAACAAAACTCCCCCTGGGACTCTTGTTAGTTGGAGGCACTCGTTGTTTCGAGCAAGCCATGGATTGATGCTTGTTGGTGGAAGGGGGAGTATAAACTTTACCATTCTGTTTGGGAACCGCCTATAATGTGTGTAGCATGGAAGATAGAGCCATCTCTTGGTTGTTATGTTGACAATGAAAGTATACCGCTCAAAATATTATTCACCTCTGTTTCAAAACCGAGCTCTGGCACCTCTACAAATCCCTGCTTCGCTCTGCGAAGGGCCTATCTATTTACTTTTATGCTGAGTCATCATCCTCTTATTAAAAGAGCACCAGTTAGAGAGCACCGCTGTCATTTGCATTCATTACTGTTAGTTTACATTGAGTATGACTTGACTGGATCTCTTTTACCATGAATTACAATGTCTAGTCAGTCCTTGGTCTTTAAAGGTGCTCTGCATTTATGTTTTGCGGTCTCAGAAAGGGCTAGCGAGATACCATCTTGTTATATCATATTATGATTGTTTTGAGAAAGTGTTGTCATCCGAGATTTATTATTATGGCTCGCTAGTTGATTATGCTATTGATATGAGTAAACTTGAGACCTATGCGTTATTGCAAATGTGGTTAGTTATAATCTTTGCTGAAAACTTGAATGCTGGCTTTACATATTGACAACAACGAGAGCAAACAGAGTTTGTAAAATTTTTCTTTATCACTTTCAGTTTGTCAACTGAATTGCTTGAAGACAAGCAAAGGTTTAAGCTTGGGGGAGTTGATACGTCTCCAACGTATCTACTTTTCCAAACACTTTTGCCCTTGTTTTGTACCCTAACTTGCATGATTTGATCGGAACTAACCCGGCCTGAAGCTGTTTTCAGCAGAATTACTATGGTGTTATTTATGTGCAGGAGCAAACGTTCTCAGAATGACCTGAAACTTCACGGAGCCACTTTTCAGAAAATAAGAAAAAATACCTGCAAAAGATGAAGGCCAGGGGCCCACCACCTCTCCACGAGGGTGGGGGGCGTGCCTGCCCCCCTAGGGCGCGTCCCCCTACCTCGTGGGCCCCCTGTTGCCTCTCCGACTCCAACTCCAACTCCATATATCGAGTTTCGGGGAGAAAAAATCAGAGAGAAGAAATCATCGCGTTTTACGATACGGAGCCGCCGCCAAGCCCTAAAACCTCTCGGGAGGGCTGATCTGGAGTCCGTTCGGGGCTTCGGAGAGGGGAATCCGTTGCCATCGTCATCATCAACCATCCTCCATCACCAATTTCATGATGCTCACTGCCGTGCGTGAGTAATTCCATCGTAGGCTTGCTGGACGGTGATGGGTTGGACGGGATCTATCATGTAATCGAGTTAGTTTTGTTAGGGTTTGATCCCTAGTGTCCACTATGTTCGAGATTGATGTTGCTATGACTTTGCTATGCTTAATGCTTGTCACTAGGGCCCGAGTGCCATGATTTCAGATCTGAACCTATTATGTTTTCATCAATATATGAGTGTTCTTGATCCTATCTTGCAAGTCTATAGTCACCTATTATGTGTTATGATCCATTAACCCCAAAGTGACAATAATCGGGATACTTACCGGTGATGACCATAGTTTGAGGAGTTCATGTATTCACTATGTGTTAATGCTTTGTTCCCGTTCTCTATTAAAAGGAGGCCTTAATATCCCTTAGTTTTCGTAAGGACCCCACCGCCACGGGAGGGTAGGACAAAAGATGTCATGCAAGTTCTTTTCCATAAGCACGTATGACTATATTCGGAATACATGCCTACATTATATTGACGAACTGGAGCTAGTTCTGTGTCACCCTAGGTTATGACTGTTGCATGATGAACCGCATCCGGCATAATTCTCCATCACCGATCCATTGCCTACGAGCTTTCCATATATTGTTCTTCGCTTATTTACTTTCCCGTTGCTATTGCTATCATCACTACAAAATACAAAAAACATTACTTTTACTATTGTTACCTTTTGTTATCGTTATCACTACTATCATATTACTTTGCTACTAAACACTTTGCTGCAGATATTAAGTTTCCAGGTGTGGTTGAATTGACAACTCAGCTGCTAATACTTGAGAATATTCTTTGGCTCCCCTTGTGTCGAATCAATAAATTTGGGTTGAATACTCTACCCTCGAAAACTGTTGTGATCCCCTATACTTGTGGGTTATCAATAGCGTGCACCCACCGAACGGGCCACCGTATTTCACGAAAAAAAACGTTTCCCCCCTGACTGCTGGGACCCACTAGCTACATCTTCGCACGCAAGGAAGTGCCTGATAGTCGGGACCCACCTGCTCGAAGCGTACGTAGCGTTGTCATTCTGGTCGTGAACGTGTACGTACATACTGGTCGATGTTTAGGCGCGCACGTGTCGTAGTAGAGGCGCGCACGTAGCATGTACACGTACGTACAGCGTCCAGGGTGCAAGAAAGAAAATACGGCCACGTATGTGTACATACGGGCAGGGTATCAAATGCCTACTCGCGCATACGTACGGCCAGGGCTCGTGTACATGGCTGGGTCGGAACGGAGAAACAGCGTCATCGTCGTGTTCATGGGGAGTTAACGGAATACGTCGTGTTCATGGGTAGGAAACGGAATGCGTTGTGTTCATGGGGAGGCAACGGAATGCATCATGTTCATCGGGAGTCTACGGAACGCGTGGGAGCCAACCGGCTGGGTCGGAATGGAATGCGTGGTTGTGTTCATCGGGAGGGCTTGGACAGAACAGGCGATGGAAACGAGGCTTGGCGTACCGCAAAACGGAGGAAACAGCCTTGTGTTCGACCGGCCACGTTCGAAACGGGATCCTGTTCATCGGGAGGGGTCTGGCGTACCGCAAAACAGAGGAAACGGACCTCCTACGGTCAAAACAGGGGTCCTGTTGATCGGTAGGGGTGTGGCGTACCGCAAAACGGAGGAAACGGATTTGTGTTGGAGCGCTACGGTTGAAATAGGGGTCCCGTTCATCGGGAGGGGTGTGGCGTACCGCAAAACGGGACTCCACGGGATACTGTTCATCTCCACCGTCGACCTCCTTCGGCCTCCACGGGCTACCGTCGACCTCCTCCAGCCTCCACGGGCTCCTGTTCATCTAGCCTCCACCGCGCGCTACTCCACCGGCTACTGTTCAACCACCCCTCCACGGGCACCCCTCCACCGTCTACTGTTCATCCAGCCCTCCACACCACGGGGTCCTGTTCAACCACCCATCCACGGGCACCCCTCCATCGTCTACTATTCATACAGCCCTCCACACCACGGGGTCCTGTTCATCCAGAGGCAACGCCACCGCTCACTTTTCATCCAACCCCCCCCTCCCGCAACGCTCACTGTTCATCCAATCGATCGGCTTCAGTTAGCAGCAGTAGCGAAGGAATCGCTCGATCGGCCTCAGGTAACAGCCATCGATCGATCGCTCGGGTTCAGTAACGCGTAGCCTGCAGTGCAATCGCTCGGGTTCAGTTAGAGCCCAATGCCTCGCTCGGGTTCAGTTAGAGCCAACGCCTCGCACACACGCGCGTACGTGTACAAGAGAAGCGCGCATCGCTTGGTCCCCGACCTCCCATCGTAACTGGGAACTCCCCGAAATTTTCCTCCCCCTCGCTTCTACCACGGTTTTTTCCATCATGGACGGCCCAAAGAATGTCATGCAGCTACGTCTCCGGCCCGCCCAGGACAAAAAGCCCATTTTCTGTCATGACTTTTTGTCATAGAAGTAGGAGCCCACCACATCTATGATGATACCGGATTTTCTCACACTTATTGATACGTCCATTTTGCATCATGCTTTTATATCGATATTTATCGTGTTATGGACTATTATTTCACTTTATGTCACAATACTTATGGCTATTTTCTCTTATTTTACAAGGTTTACATAAAGAGGGAGAATGCCGGCAGCTGGATTCTGGTCTGGAAAAGGAGCAAATATTAGAGACCTATTCTGCGCAACTCCAAAAGCCCTGAAACTCCACGGAACCTCTTAAAAGCTATAAAGAAAAATCCATGCCAAAGATGCAGGCCAGGGGGCCCACACCCTTCTCACGAGGGTGGGGGCGCCCCCCCCCCCCCCAGGGCGCACCCCCTACCTCGTGGGCCCCCTGGTGGCTCTCCGATGCCCATCTTCTCCTATATTAGGTCTTTCGATGAGAAAAAATAGAGAGGAACTTTTCGGGACGAGACTCAGCCGCAACGAGGCGGAACCTTGGCGGATCCAATCTAGAGCTCCGGCAGAGCTGTTCTGCCGGGGATACTTCCCTCCGGGAGGGGGAAATCATCACCATCGTCATCACCAACGCTCCTCTCATCAGGAGAGGGCAATCTCCATCAACATCTTCACCAGCACCATCTCATCTCCAAACCCTAGTTCATCTCTTGCATCCAATTCTTGTCTCGAAGTCCGGGATTGGTGCTAGTAGGTTGCTAGTAGTGTTGATTACTCCTTGTAGTTGATGCTAGTTGGTTTATTTGGTGGAAGATCATATGTTCAGATACTATATGCATATTATTACCCCTCTGATTATGAACATGAATATGCTTTGTGAGTAATAACGTTCGTTCCTGAGGACAAGGGAGAAGTCTTGCTATGAGTAGTCATGTGAATTTGGTATTCGTCTCATATTTTGATAAGATGTATGTTGTCTAGCCTCTAGTGGTGTTATGTGAACGTCGACTCATAACACTTCACCATTATTTGGGCCTAGAGGAAGGCATTGGGAAGTAATAAGTAGATGATGGGTTGCTAGAGTGACAGAAGCTTAAACCCTAGTTTATGCGTTGCTTCCTAAGGGGCTGATTTGGATCCACATGTTTCATGCTATGGTTAGGTTTACCTTAATACTTTTGTTGTAGTTGCAGATGCTTGCAATAGAGGTTAATCATAAGTGGGATGCTTGTTCAAGTAAGAACAACACCCAAGCACCGGTCCACCCACATATCAAATTATCAAAGAATCGAACGCGAATCATATGAACGTGATGAAAACTAGCTTGACGATATTCCCATGTGTCCTCGGGAGCGTTTTTCCTATTATAAGAGTTTGTTCCGGCTTGTCCTTTGCTACAAAAGGATTGGGCCATCTTGCTGCACTTTATTTACTTTTTTTACTTGTTGCTCGTTACAACCTATCTTATCACAAAACTATCTGTTACCACTTATTTCAGTACTTGCAGAGAATACCTTGCTAAAAACCGCTTATCATTTCCTTCTGCTCCTCGTTAGGTTCGACACTCTTACTTATCTAAAGGACTACGATAGATCCTCTATACTTGTGGGTCATCAAGACTCTTTTCTGGCGCCGTTGCCGGGGAGTGTAGCGCCTTTGGTAGGTGGAATTTGGTAAGGAAAAATTTATATAGTGTGCTGAAATTTACTGTCACTTGTTACTATGGAAAGTAATTCTCTGAGGGGCTTGTTCGGGGTATCTTCACCCCGTCCAGTAGAGCAAAGAGTTGCTCCTCAACCTACTGAACCTATTGAAAATGAAATTCCTTATGAGTATCCTTCAGGTATGATAGAAAAACTGCTACCTAATCCTTTTACAGGAGATGGAACAAAGCATCCTGATGAGCACTTAATATATGTGGATGAAGTTTGTGGATTATTTAAGCTTGCAGGTTTACCCGATGATGTTGCTAAGAAGAAGGTCTTCCCTTTCTCTTTGAAGGGAGACGCGCTGATATGGTATAGGCTATGTGATGATATGAGATCATGGGACTATAAAAGATTGAAGCTGGAATTTCATCAAAAGTATTACCCTATGCATCTTGTTCATCGTGATCGCAATTATATATATAATTTTTGGCCTCGCGAAGGAGAAAGCATCGCTCAAGCTTGCGGGAGGCTTAAATCAATGTTATATTCATGCCCCAATCATGAGCTCTCGAGGGAAATAATTATGCAAAGTTTTTATGCGCGGCTTTCTGAAAACAATCGCACCATGCTCGATACTTCTTGTGCTGGCTCTTTTATGATGAAGACTATTGAATTCAGATGGAATTTATTGGATAGAATTAAATGCAACTCTGAAGATTGGGACCTCGACGAAGGTAAGGAGTCAGGTATGACACCTAAGTTTGATTGTGTTAAATCTTTTATGGACACCGATATTTTCCGTAAGTTTAGCACTAAATATGGACTTGACTCTGAGATAGTAGTCTCTTTCTGTGAATCTTTTGCTACTTATGTTGATCTCCCTAAGGAGAAGTGGTTTAAATATCATCCTCCCATAGAAGTAAAAGTAGTTGCACCTATTAAAGTTGAAGAAAATACTGTCACTTATAATGATCCTATTGTTCCTACTTCTTATATTGAGAAACCACCTTTCCCTGTTAGAATAAAGGATCATGCTAAAGCTTCAACTGTTGTTCATAAAAGCAATATTAGAACTTATACACCTCCTGAACAAGTTAAAGTAGAACCTAATATTGCTATTGGTAAAGATCTCTTGTCTGATAATATTGATGGGCATGTTATTCAGTTCGAAGGTGAAACTGCTAGAATTGCTAAACCTTGTGATAAGGATAAACATAGACCTGTGGTAGGCATGCCTGTTATTTCTGTTAATATAGGAGATCATTGTTATCATGGCTTATGTGATATGGGTGCTAGTGCTAGTGTTATACTGCATGCTTTATATGAAGAAATTAAGAATGAAATTGCACCTGTTGAGTTAGAAGATATTGATGTTACTATTAAACTTGCTAATAGAGATACTATTGCACCAATTGGAATTGTTAGAGATGTTGAAGTCTTTTGTGGGAAAAATAAATATCCTGCTGATTTTCTTGTTTTTACTTCTTCGCAAGATAGCTTTTGTCCAATTATATTTGCTAGACCCTTCTTAAATACTGTCAATGCTACCATAGACTGCGCTAAGAATATTGTTACTGTTGGTTTGGATGATATGGTTTATGAGTTTAATTTCTCTAAATTTAGTAAACAACATCGTGAGGAAGAATTACCTAGGAAGGATGAAATTATTGGTGTTGCTTCTATTGTCGTACCTCCTAGTGATCCTTTAGAACATTATTTGCTAGACCATGAAAATGATATGTTCATGAATGAAAGAAGGGAAATAGATGAAATATTCTTTAAACAGGAACCTATTCTGCATCACAACTTGCCTGTTGAAATTTTAGGGGATCCTCCTCCACCCAAGGGTGATCCTGTGTTTGAGCATAAACCGTTGCCTGATAATCTTAAATATGCTTATCTTGATGAAAAGAAGATATATCATGTTACTATTAGTGCTAACCTTTCAGAGCATGAAGAAGAAAGATTATTGAAAACTCTGAAGAAGCATCATGCTGCTATTGGATATACTCTTGATGATCTTAAGGGCATTAGTCCCACTCTATGTCAACATAAAATAAATTTGGAAACAGATGCCAAACCAGTTCGTGATCCTCAACGACGTCTGAATCCTAAAATGAAAGAAGTGGTAAGAAAAGAAATACTAAAGCTTCTGGAGGCAGGTATAATCTATCCTGTTGCTGATAGTGAGTGGGTAAGTCCTGTCCATTGTGTCCCTAAGAAGGGAGGTATTACTGTTGTTCCTAATGATAAAGATGAATTGATTCCACAAAGAATTATCACAGGTTATATGATGGTAACTGATTTCCGCAAATTAAATAAAGCTATTAAGAAAGATCATTACCCCTTACCTTTTATTGATCAAATACTAGAAAGATTATGCAAACATACACACTATTGCTATCTAGATGGTTATTCTGGTTTCTCTCAAATACCTGTGTCAGCTAGAGATCAATCAAAGACTACTTTTACATGCCCTTTTGGTACTTTTGCTTATAGATGTATGCCTTTTGGTTTATGTAATGCACCTGCTACCTTTCAAAGATGCATGATGGCTATATTCTCTGACTTTTGTGAAAAGATTTGTGAGGTTTTCATGGACGACTTTTCCGTCTATGGTTCCTCTTTTGATGATTGCTTGAGCAATCTTGATCGAGCTTTGCAGAGATGTGAAGAAACTAATCTTGTATTGAATTGGGAAAAGTGCCACTTTATGGTTAATGAAGGTATTGTCTTGGGGCACAAAGTTTCTGAAAGAGGTATTGAAGTTGATAAAGCTAAGGTTGATGCTATTGAAAAGATGCCATGTCCCAAGGACATCAAAGGTATAAGAAGTTTCCTTGGTCACGCTGGATTTTATAGGAGGTTCATTAAGGACTTCTCAAAAATTTCTCGGCCTCTAAGTAATTTATTGCAAAAAGATATACCATTTGTCTTTGATGATGATTGTGTAGAAGCATTTGAAATACTTAAGAAAGCATTAGTCTCTGCACCTATTGTCCAGCCACCTGATTGGAACCTACCCTCTGGAATTATGTGTGATGCTAGTGATTATGCTGTAGGTGTTGTTCTAGGGCAAAGAGTTGATAAGAAATTAAATGTTATTCATTATGATAGTAAGACTCTAGACAATGCTCAAAGAAATTATGCTACTACTGAAAAAGAACTCTTAGCAGTTGTATTTGCTTGTGATAAGTTCAGATCTTATATTGTTAATTCTAAAGTAACTATTCAAACTGATCATGCTGCTATTAAATATCTTATGGAAAAGAAAGATGCTAAACCTAGACTTATTAGATGGGTCCTCTTGCTTCAAGAATTTGATTTGCATATTGTTGATAGAAAGGGAGTTGAGAACCCCGTTGCAGACAACCTGTCTAGGTTAGAAAATATTATTGATGACCCACTACCTATTAATGATAACTTTCCTGATGAACAATTAAATGTTATAAGTACTTCTCGTAGTACTCCATGGTATGCTGATTATGCTAATTATATTGTTGCTAAGTTTATACCACCTAGCTTCACATACCAACAAAAGAAAAAAGTTTTCTATGATTTAAGACATTACTTTTGGGATGACCCACATCTTTATAAAGGAGTAGATGGTGTTATTAGACGTTGTGTACCTGAGCATGAACAGGAACAGATCCAATGCAAGTGTCACTCCGAGTCTTATGGAGGACACCATGCTGGAGATAGAACTGCACATAAGGTATTGCAATCTGGTTTTTATTGGCCTACTCTCTTCAAGGACACCCGTAAGTTTGTCTTGTCTTGTGATGAATGTCAAAGAATTGGTAATATTAGTAGACGTCAAGAAATGCCTATGAATTATTCTCTTGTAATTGAACCATTTGATGTTTGGGGTTTTGATTATATGGGACCCTTTCCCGCCTCTAATGGATACACACATATTTTAGTTGCTGTTGATTACGTTACTAAGTGGGTAGAAGCTATTCCAACTAGTAGTGCTGATCATAACACTTCTATTAAAATGCTTAAAGAAGTTATTTTTCCGAGGTTTGGAGTCCCTAGATATTTAATGACTGATGGTGGTTCACACTTTATTCATGGTGCTTTCCGTAAAATGCTTGCTAAATATGATGTTAATCATAGAATTGCATCTCCTTATCACCCTCAGTCTAGTGGTCAAGTAGAGTTGAGAAATAGAGAGCTCAAATTAATTTTGCAAAAGACTGTTAATAGGTCTAGAAAGAATTGGTCTAAGAAATTTGATGATGCATTATGGGCTTATAGAACTGCATACAAAAATCCTATGGGTATGTCTCTGTATAAAATGGTCTATGGAAAAGCATGTCACTTACCTCTCGAACTAGAACATAAGGCATATTGGGCTATTAAAGAGCTCAACTATTATTTTAAACTTGCTGGTGAAAAGAGGTTATTTGATATTAGCTCACTTGATGAATGGAGAACCCAAGCTTATGAAAATGCCAAGTTGTTTAAAGAAAAAGTTAAAAGATGGCATGACAAAAGGATACAAAAGCGTGAGTTTAATGTAGGTAATTATGTATTACTATACAACTCTCGTTTAAGATTTTTTGCAGGAAAACTTCTCTCTAAATGGGAAGGCCCCTATGTTATCGAAGAGGTCTATCATTCCGGTGCCATAAAAATCAACAACTTCGAGGGCACAAATCCGAAGGTGGTAAACGGTCAAAGAATTAAACATTATATCTCAGGTAATCCAATAAATGTTGAAACCAATATTATTGAAACCGTAACCCCAGAGGAATATATAAGGGACACTTTCCGGAACGTTTCAGACTCTTAAAAGAAATAGGTATGTGGTAGGGTAAGTAAACCGACTCCAAAACAATTTTTAAGGCAATATTTCTCCATTTTGGAATATTTAGAAAAATAGAAAAATAAGTAGCAGTCCAGGAAGGACACGAGGGCCCCACGAGGGTGGTGGGCACGCCCTACCCCCCTGGGCGCACCCCCTACCTCGTGAGCACCTCGTGTGCCTTCCGGACTCCGTTTTCTTGCACACTGCGTATTTTGGTCAGAAAAAATTCATTATATATTCTCCCGGAGGTTTTGACTCCTGTATCACGCATATTTCCTCTGTTTTTGTTTTCGAGCTGTTGCTGCTGCAGATTAGAGTAAGATGTCTTCTCAAGAGTCAATCGGGGAGAGCCGAGTATCTAATCCGGCACCGGAACCAAGGGCAAACAGCGACGCTGACCACTTTGGGCCAGCAACGGACGAGGAGATGGAGGCTGACTTGATGAGAGTAGATGCTATGGAGGATCAAGAAGTCACCTCTCGCCTCCGAGCTGGGTTGACGATGGGGGAACTACAGAGCTCAGCTATTCCAAACTTGGTTATCCCTTCTAATGTTAGATTTCTTACTTATGAAAATATGAAGAGGAGTGTCACTTGTTCTCCCGTAGCTATGCAACACCCTTGGGTGCAAGGAGCTTTAGCTTTCACAGGAAAGCTTCGTAAGGAAATAATGGACCTCAAGCAGCAAGTCAATAAGCTCAAGGAGGAGAACCGTATCCTGAGAGGAATAATCGCCAAGAATATTACACCAACAACAAAGAAGGAGATATAATCACATGGGTATGGGCACTCCCCTTGGCAACTGCCAAGCTTGGGGGAGCTGCCCCGGTATCGTATCACCATCACTTTTACCTTTACCGTTTTTCTTAGTTCGATCCTTTTGATAATATCTTGATCTAGTAGAATAAAGTTTATGGCATGATCTAGTTTTGAGTTTTGCTTTATGATCTCTCTATGTAATCGAGTCCGTGAGCTATATATAATAAAGATTAGTGTTGAGTCAAGGGCTCGATTATTTTTCCATGATCTTGGGTGAATAAAAGAAAAGAGAAAAGGAATAAAAATAAACAAAAAGTTCATATTGATCTTATTGAGAGTAATGACTTCACATAGAAAGAGTATGATGATTAAAAGTTGTTGGGAGTTGGCAGACATAGCTTTGGTCATTGTTGCAATTAATAGGAAGTAATAAGGAAAGAGAGGTTTTCACATATAGATATATTATCATTGACATCTTCTATGATTGGGAGCACTCATTAAAATATGACATGCTAAAGAGTTGATGTTGGACAAGGAAGACAACGTAATGAGTTATATATTTCTTATATCTGAGATAAAGTATGTTGTCATGGATCCTCTAACTTGTTGAGCTTGCCTTTACCCCTCATGCTAGCCAAATTCTCAGCACCAAGTAGAAATACTACTTGTGCTTCCAAATACCCTTAAACCAGTTTTGCCATGAGAGTCCACCATATCTACCTATGGATTGAGTAAGATCCTTCAAGTAAGTTGTCATCAGTGCAAGCAATAAAAATTTCTCTAAATATGTATGATTGATTGGTGTGGGAGAAATAAGCTTTATACGATCTTGTGATGTGGAAGTAATAAAAGCGACGAACTGCATAATAAAGGTTCATCTCACAAGGGGCAATATAAAGTGACGTTCTTTCGCATTGAGATTTTATATATCCAACCATAAAAGTGCATGGCAACCTCTGCTTCCCTCTGTGAAGGGCATATCCTTTATTATTATCCTCTACCTTATGCAAGAGTCATGGTGATCTTCACCTTTTCTTTTTCATTTTATCCTTTGGCAAGCTCAGCATGTTGGAAAGAACATGATATATATATATATATATATATATATCTAATTGGATGTAGGGGAGCATGAACCATTATTGTTGACATTACCCTTGAGGTAAAAGGTTGTGGGGCAAAACTATAAGCCCCTATCTTTCTCTGTTTCCGACTAAAACTCCGTAACCACAAGTATCGCGTGAGTGTTAGCAATTATGGAGGACTAAATGATAGTTGAGTATGTCGACTTGCTTTTTAGCTCTGACATAGACTCTTTCTGATGTTATGATAAATTGCAATTGCTTCAATGACTGAGATTATAGTTTGTCGGAGCCCAATAAGTTTTATGATTTATACTTTTGCATTGTGAATAGATCATCACTTGAACATAAGTAATCATATGACAAAATATATATATATATATATGTTGTTGTTATGAGAATAATCATGATGCCTTCATGTCCGTATTTTATTTTTATCGACGCCTCTACCTCTAAACATGAGGACATATTTATTGTTATCGGCTTTTTGCTTGAGGACAAGCGAGGTCTAAGCTTGGGGGAGTTGATACGTCCATTTTGCATCATGCTTTTATATCGATATTTATCATGTTATGGACTATTATTTCACTTTATGTCACAATACTTATGGCTATTTTCTCTTATTTTACAAGGTTTACATAAAGAGGGAGAATGCCGCCAGCTGGAATTCTGGTATGGAAAAGGAGCAAATATTAGAGACCTATTATGCGCAACTCCAAAAGTCCTGAAACTCCACGGAACATCTTAAAAGAAATAAAGAAAAATCCACGCCAAAGATGAAGGCCAGGGGGCCCACACCCTTCTCACGAGGGTGGGCCCCCCCTAGGGCGCGCCCCCCTACCTCGTGGGCCACGTAGTGGATCTTCGATGCCCATCTTCTCCTATATGAGGTCTTTCGATGAGAACAAAATAGAGAGGAACTTTTTGGGACAAGACTCAGCCGCCACGGGGCGGAACCTTGGCGGATGCAATCTAGAGCTCCGACAGAGCTGTTCTGCCGGGGATACTTCCCTCCGGGAGGGGGAAATCATCACCATCGTCATCACCAACGCTCCTCTCATCAGGAGAGGGCACTCTCCATCAACATCTTCACCAGCACCATCTCATCTCCAAACCCTAGTTCATCTCTTGCATCCAATTCTTGTCTCAAAGTCCGGGATTCGTGCTAGTAGTGTTGATTACTCCTTGTAGTTGATGCTAGTTGGTTTATTTGGTGGAAGATCATATGTTCAGATCCTATATGCATATTATTACCCCTCTCATTATGAACATGAATATGCTTTGTGAGTAATTACGTTCGTTCCTGAGGACAAGGGAGAAGTCTTGTTATGAGTAGTCATGTGAATTTGGTATTCGTTTGATATTTTGATAAGATGTATGTTGTCTAGCCTCTAGTGGTGTTATGTGAACGTCGACTACATAACACTTCACCATTATTTGGGCCTAGAGGAAGGCATTGGGAAGTAATAAGTAGATGATGGGTTGCTAGAGTGACAGAAGCTTAAACCCTAGTTTATGCGTTGCTTCGTAAGGGGCTGATTTGGATCCACATGTTTCATGCTATGGTTAGGTTTACCTTAATACTTTTGTTGTAGTTGCGGATGCTTGCAATAGAGGTTAATCATAAGTGGGATGCTTGTTCAAGTAAGAACAACACCCAAGCACCGGTCCACTCACATACCAAATTATCAAAGTATTGAACGCGAATCATATGAACATGATGAAAACTAGCTTGACGATATTCCCATGTGTCCTCGGGAGCGCTTTTCCTATTATAAGAGTTTCTTCCGGCTTGTCCTTTGCTACAAAAGGATTGGGCCATCTTGCTGCACTTTATTTACTTTTGTTACTTGTTGCTCGTTACAACCTATCTTATCACAAAACTATCTATTACCACTTATTTTAGTACTTGCAGAGAATACCTTGCTAAAAACCGCTTATCATTTCCTTCTGCTCCTCGTTGGGTTCGACACTCTTACTTATCGAAAGGACTACGATAGATCCCCTATACTTGTGGGACATCAATTATCGTCATAGAAGTGTCATATGTATGACAGAAAAAAATTCGTTCGGCCCAAAATGTCACGAATGTGTCTTTTTTTGTAGTGATAACCGGAGTACCAGGGGGTTACCGGAACCCCCCGGGGAGTATATGGGCCCTAATGGGCATTAGGGGAGAGAGGGAGGGGCTACCTAGGTCAGGCCGCTGATAACCCACAAGTATAGGGGATCGCAACAGTTTTCAAGGGTAAAGTATTCAACCCAAATTTATTGATTCGACACAAGGGGAGCCAAAGAATAATCTCAAGTATTAGCAGCTGAGTTGTTAATTCAACCACACCTGGAAACTTAATATCTGCAGCAAAGTGTTTAGTAGCAAAGTAATATGATAGTAGTGATAACGCTAACAAAAGGTAACAATAGTAAAAGTAATGTTTTTGATATTTTGTAGTGATGATAGCAATAGCAACGGGAAAGTAAATAAGCGAAGAACAATATATGGAAAGCTCGTAGGCAATGGATCGGTGATGGAGAATTATGCCGGATGCGGTTCATCATGCAACAGTCATAACCTAGGGTGACACAGAACTAGCTCCAGTTCGTCAATATAATGTAGGCATGTATTCCGAATATAGTCATACGTGCTTACGGAAAAGAACTTGCATGACATCTTTTGTCCTACCCTCCCGTGGCGGCGGGGTCCTTACGAAAACTAAGGGATATTAAGGCCTCCTTTTAATAGAGAACCGGTACAAAGCATTAACACATAGTGAATACATGAACTCCTCAAACTACGGACATCACCGGTAAGTATCCCGATTATTGTCACTTTGGGGTTAACGGATCATAACACATAATAGGTGACTATAGACTTGCAAGATAGGATCAAGAACACTCATATATTGATGAAAACGTAATAGGTTCAGATCTGAAATCATGGCACTCGGGCCCTAGTGACAAGCATTAAGCATAGCAAAGTCATAGCAACATCAATCTCAGAACATAGTGGACACTACGGATCAAACCCTAACAAAACTAACTCGTTTACATGATAGATCCCATCCAACCCATCACCGTCCAGGAAGCCTACGATGGAATTACTCACGCACGGCAGTGAGCATCATGAAATTGGTGATGGAGGATGGTTGATGATGACGATGGCGATGGATTCCCCTCTCCGAAGCCCCGAACGGACTCCAGATCAGTCCTCCCGAGAGGTTTAGGGCTTGGTGGCGGCTCCGTATTGTCAAACGCGATGATTTCTTCTCTCTGATTTTTTTCTCCCCGAAACTCAATATATGGAGTTGGAGTTGGAGTCGGAGAGGCAACAGGGGGCCCACGAGGTAGGGGGGCGCGCCCTAGGGGGGCAGGCACGCCCCCCACCCTCGTGGAGAGGTGGTGGGCCCCTGGCCTTCATCTTTTGCAGGTATTTTCTTATTTTCTGAAAAGTGGCTCCGTGAAGTTTCAGGTCATTCTGAGAACGTTCTCTCCTACACATAAATAACACCATAGTAATTCTGCTGAAAACAGCGTCAGTCCGGGTTAGTTCCGTTCAAATCATGCAAGTTAGAGTCCAAAACAAGGGAAAAAGTGTTTGGAAAAGTAGATATGTTGGAGACGTATCAACTCCCCCAAGCTTCAACCTTTGCTTGTCCTCAAGCAATTTAGTTGACAAACTGAAAGTGATAAAGAAAAACTTTTACAAACTCTGTTTGCTCTTGTTGTTGTAAATATGTAAAGCCAGCATTCAAGTTTTCAGCAAAGATTATAACTAACCACATTTGCAATAACGCATAGGTCTCAAGTTTACTCATATCAATAGCATAATCAACTAGCGAGCCATAATAATAAATCTCGGATGACAACACGTTCTCAAAACAATCATAATATGATATAACAAGATGGTATCTCGCTAGCCCTTTCTGTGACCGCAAAACATAAATGCAGAGCACCTTTAAAGACCAAGGACTGACTAGACATTGTAATTCATGGTAAAAGAGATCCAGTCAAGTCATACTCAATGTAAACTAACAGTAATGAATGCAAATGACAGCGGTGCTCTCTAACTGGTGCTCTTTTAATAAGAGGATGATGACTCAGCATAAAAGTAAATAGATAGGCCCTTCGCAGAGGGAAGCAGGTATTCGTAGAGGTGCCAGAGCTCGGTTTTGAAACAGAGGTGAATAATATTTTGAGCGGTATACTTTCATTGTCAACATAACAACCAAGATATGGCGATATCTTCCATGCTACACACATTATAGGCGGTTCCCAAATAGAATGGTAAAGTTTATACTCCCCCTTCCACCAACAAGCATCAATCCATGGCTTGCTCGAAAGAACAAGTGCCTCCAACTAACAAGAGTCCCAGGGGGAGTTTTGTTTGCAATTATTTTGATTTAGTTTGCATAAAGCATTGGACTGGGCATCCCGGTGACCAGCCATTTATCTCGTGAGTCAGGAGCAGAGTCCACTCCTCTTGAGAATAACCCGCCTAACATGGAAGATACAGACGGTCCTAGTTGATACATGAGCTATTAGAGCATACAAAATAGGATATTTATTTGAAGGTTTAGAGTTTGGCACATACAAATTTACTTGGAACGGCAGGTAGATACCGTATATAGGTAGGTATAGTGGACTCATATGGAATAACTTTGGGGTTTAAGGGATTGGATGCACAAGCAGTATTCCCGCTTAGTACAGGTGAAGGCTAGCAAAAGACTGGGAAGCGACCAGCTAGAGAGCGACAACAGTCATGAACATGCATTAAAATTAATCAACATCGAATGCAAGCATGACTAGGATATAATCCACCATGAACATAAATATCGTGAAGGCTATGTTGATTTTGTTTCAACTACATGCGTGAACATGCGCCAAGTCAAGTCACTTAAATCATTTAGAGGAGGATACCACCCTATCATACCACATCATAACCATCTCAATAGCATGTTGGCACGCAAGGTAAACCATTATAACTCATAGCTAATCAAGCATGGCACAAGAAACTATGGTCTCTAATTGTCATTGCAAACATGTTTATTCATAATAGGCTGAATCAGGAACGATGAACTTATCATATTTATAAAAACAAAAGAGGTCGAGTTCATACCAGCTTTTCTCATCTCAGCCAGTCCATCATATATCGTCATAATTGCCTTTCACTTGCACGACCGAACGATGTGAATAATAATAATAGTGCACGTGCATTGGACTAAGTTGGAATCTGCAAGCATTGAATAAACAGGAGAAGACAAGGCAATATGGGATCTTTTGTCAGATAAACAATAATGCATATAAGAGACACTTCAACAATTTAATTATGGTCTTCTCCTATCGACCCCAAAAGAAAAGAAAAGAAATAAAACTATTTACACGGGAAAGCTCCCAACAAGAAAAAGAAGACCAGGAAATCTCTTTGGGTTTTCTTTTTAATTAATACTACAAGCATGGAAATTAAACTGATTAAAGGCTACAACTAATTTTTTGGTTTTTCTTAAGGTTTATTAAACACACAAGAAGAAAGCATAAAAAGGGAAATAAACTAGCATGGATGATACAATGAAAAAGTATGAGCACCGACATCTAGCAATGAGTGTGTGAATCATAAATGTAATGTCGGTGGGAAATACGTACTCCCCCAAGCTTAGGCTTTTGGCCTAAGTTGGTCTATGGCCACGGCTGGCCTGGCGTATATCATTAATAGTAGTTGGGGTCGTACTGCGATGCGGCGGCTATCACCTGCTGAGCTGCAGCGTGGCGACGAGCGGCCTCCTCTCTCCTCTCGTACTCATCTTCCTCCTCTCTGGTAATAGTATATCCTCCTCTTGCCTGATAATCAAAGAAGGCAGGAGCAGGGAGAGTAATATGGACAACACGGAGTCTGTCAAAGATTAGTCAATACTGGAGAGGTGATTCGTTCCTCTCGACAAACTGGTGGTGAACCATAGCATTAAAATCTAGATAAGCAGGAGGTAATTCAATATCATCTTCGCGTATGGCTATACCAAGAAAATTAGCTATGCGGGTTGCGTAAATTCCACCAAAGAATCTCCATTAAGTCTATTAAGATGCAACCTACGTGCAACAATGGCTCCCAAATTATAAGATTTGTCTCCTAACACAGCACTCCGAAGAATACTGAGGTCAGGGACACACATGTGACATGCTTCATCTTTACCATTTATGCATCTACCTATGAAGAGAGCAAAATAATGTATAGCAGGAAAGTGAATGCTCCCTATGGTAGCTTGTGTAATATCTCTAGATTCTCCCATAGTTATGCTAGCAAGAGAATCTCTAAATTCAGATTTGCGACGAAACCTTATACTACCCCATTGTGGAAGTTTGCATGTAGTGGTAAAATCCTCTAAGTCCATAGTGTAAGATTTATCACAAAGATCAAATATGACAGTTGGAGAATTATGTGAAGTTGAAAATTCAAACCTCCTCACAAAGGTACTGGTGAGGTTGTGATACTGGATGCACTTCTCTTCCTCGAAGCTCACAAGATCAGCGTTACGCAAATATGCGTTGAATTCTTCCTTAATTCCCGCTCGATCCATAAAGTTCTCAGAAGGCCATTCATAATGACGCACTGGAGCGTCTCTTGGTGGCTCGTCATGAGCATCACGCATTGCAAGCCTGGGTCCTTGCTTCCTTGAAGAACCACCTTGGAACATTTTCCTAAGCATATTTCTCCCTCTAAAAAATTCTGAAAATTTTTTGTAACTTCAAAATAAAAGTAAACCAAACTCAATAAAATTGATAGCAACTACTCCTACAAGTGCCTAGGGCCTATATCATGCATCAAAACTAATTTTGACCATATAAATTTGACATGCAAGCTCAAGAATAGGGTCACCTAAGCAGCAAAAAATTGCAATGAATAAAGCACTAGAACAAAAACTAATTGGACCAATGGAGGAGTCACATACCAAGGAACAATCTCCCCAAGCAGTTTTGTGAGAGGTGCTTTGAGCAAGGAGATCGAAAATGGCAGCAAAACGAGCTTGGGCTCGGGTTTGAGCTGGATATTCGTGTTTGGGGGAGGAAGAAGGAGTGTATGGGTGAAAGGATAAGTGGAGGAGGGCCACCGTGGGCCCACGAGGCAGGGGGCGTGCCCTCCACCCTCGTGGGCAGGTGGTTGACCCCCCCCCCCTGCTGTGTTCTCAGTGCCAAATATTCTCAAATATTCCAGAAAAAATCATATTTGAATTTTAGGGCATTTGGAGAACTTTTATTTTTGGGGTATTATTATATTGCACGGATAATCAGATAACAGACAGAAAGTAAAAGGAGGGTGCAGAAGGTTGTGCCTTCTAGTTTCATCCATCTCATGATCATCAAAAGGAATCCACTAACAAGGTTGATCAAGTCTTGTTAACGAACTCATTCTGAATAACATGGAACCGAAGAAATTTCGAATGACACTATGTTACCTCAACGGGGATATGCACATCCCCAATAATAAGAATATCATATTTCTTCTTGATAGTAGGAAGAGGAAATTCAAAACCTCCAAATATAATCGATGGCATTTTTCCAATAGAATTGATACTGTGAACTTGAGGTTGTTTCCTCGGAAAGTGTACCGTATGCTCAGTACCATTAACATGAAAAGTGACATTGCCTTTAGTTCAATCAATAACAGCCCCTGCAGTATTCAAAAAGGGTCTTCCAAGAATAATAGACATACTATCGTCCTCAGGAATATCAAGAATAACAAAGTTCGTTAAAATAGTAACGTTTGCAACTACAACAGGCACATCCTCACAAATACTGACAGGTATAGCAATTGATTTATCAGCCATTTGCAAAGATATTTCAGTAGGTGTCAACTTATTCAGATCAAGTCTACGATATAAAGAGAGAGGCATAACACTAACACCGGCTCCAAGATCACAAAAAGTAGTTTTAACATAGTTTCTTTTAATAGAGCATGGTATAGTGGGTACACCGGGATCTCCAAGTTTCTTTGGTATTCCACCCTTAAAAGTATAATTAGCAAGCATGGTGGAAATTTCAGCTTCCGGTATCTTTCTTTTATTTGTAGTAATATCTTTCATGTACTTAGCATAAGGATTTTTTTGAGCATATGAGTTAATCGCATACGCAAAAAGATAGGTCTAATCATTTCAGCAAAGCGCTCAAAATCCTCATCATCCTTTTTCTTGGATGGTTTGGGAGGAAAAGGCATGGGTTTCTGAACCCAAGGCTCTCTTTCTTTACCATGTTTCCTAGCAACAAAATCTTTCTTATCATAACGTTGATTCTTTGAGATCAACAACAGGTTCAGTTTCTATATCATTATCATTACTAGGTTGAGCATCATCATGAACATCATCATTAACATTACCACTGGTTTCAGGTTCATTACCAGATTGTGTTTCAGCATCAGAAATAGAAATATCATTTGGATTCTCAGCTGTTTCAACAATAGGTTCATTAGAAGCATGCAAAGTCTTGTCATTTTTCTTTTTCTTCTTTTTAGAAGAACTAGGTACATCTATGTTATTTCTCTGAGAATCTTGCTCAATTCTCTTATGGTGGCCTTCGGGATTCAAAGGTTCCTGAGTCATTCTACCAGTTATAGTAGCCACTCTAACAGCATTATCATTACTAGCAAAAGGGCCCGTGCGTTGCAACGGGGAAAATAAATGTGTCCATCAAACGCCCATCGGTGGCTTGACAACATTCTTGGAGGTAGGTAGGTGCATTCTGAGGTCTAGAAGAAATACATATCATACTTTAGTCCCCATACGCAAAAATATGCCCATGCATTGCAACGGGAATAAAAGAATATCCCGGCTGAATCCTTCTTCATGGAAAATTCTAAAGAATTCTTGGCATTGGGTAATTCCACATGAAAAAATGCTAAGGATTGAAATAGAGAGGCCTTATAAATCATTTACATTTGTAGTTCTTTGATTTGGAAGTTTCATAAAATGAGTGAACCCTAAAATTATAAGAGCTATGGATTGAAGGTTGCTTAATATTTCCAATGGTCAAGCAAGTCAATGAAGACGACATTATGTGGATGGTCAAGTTACATATCTAAACACGACCTTTTATTTGGCGTTAGTTTTTGGAGTGCCTCAAAAATGACACCTTAACACCAAAGGATGAAGTGAATCTTTTTTTGGGGATCCCATGTGCTTCGCTCCGAACGTTCTTCCCATCTCTTTCGCTCTCTCATCCTGATCGCTCTCATACGGGCCATCCTCACCGTCGACGTCACCGGCGCCGAACCCAAGGCACAAAGATGGGCGACATGATGGCCACGGAAGAGCACATCTGCATGTGCCCGTGCATTGAGCAGCGGAAGGCGAAGGGAGTGTGTGAGACTTCGGTTGCTGCTAGGGTTTGAGAGGGAAGGAATATTTGGATAATAACTAAATGTTGATCTGGTTACACCCCAAACAGATCATATTCAACTATTTTAATGAGAAGATGAGCTAGACATTGACATATGTGATATGGACAGGAAATTTGAAACATTAAAGAAAAAAATGCTGCAATAATTATAAGAACAGAACACTCCCAAGCATATTTTTGAATTACCTACTTTATAAAATGATATCAATGACCTTAATGTAAACAACATGTCTTAGAATAGTTTTCTACAGAAAACATGTCATAAAATAGTTCATGGCCATGGGCTGCCAGAAAAACATATGTAAAGCGGATCCCTTCCAAGGTTCAATCGGTTCTTTGAACCATCTATCACAATGAAAATTTGCATAATCTAGGGCAGCACGCAGCATACGTCTAGCTAATATGACTCATATGGAACAATAAATCATTTTTGTATGTTGATCAATGAAGCAAATAATCAAAATGAAATTCTATTTATATTGAACACTGAATTCCATCTCGGTAAAAATGAAAACTGAAATTCAATGCACTTCATTGCTACGATGAGGTTTACATGTATTTTTCTTCATAATGTACTCTTCTTCATAGCAACATCTCTTGCTGGAAACGGATTCCTCTGCCTTGCCAGTCAAAACTGCAGCCTTCTCGCTACTGTTGCTTCCATTGACAGATACTGAGTGTACCAAACAATTGGCACAGCGAGCGGAGAAACTTTACATAAGTAGGAAAAGTGTTTCAGGGGGAGAAGAAACTAAGATATGCTCTCTATGGTGTCAACCATCCCAAGCATTTGATTCAGGCTCGCAGCCAAGTGTGCAGCTCGTCGATTATGAGGTTGCAGGATCTGATGAAGTCGCTCGCCTTGCCATTGAAACTCCTACTGGCCTTCAAATTCTTCCACCAAAATAAGCATGCAAACGACCCAGAAATCTTTATGATGATGCTAGCGATGTTGTAAAGAATATTTAGCCATCACTGTAGCAGGGAATGAGTGTCATAGCTTGGTTGTTGGCTGAAACGATAACTGAATTTGATCAGAAAGAAACCCTAAACAGCAGCAGAAAAAGGGAAGGTTGCATATAAGTGTACAATACACTCAAGGAGCATAATCCCATTTGTTGATGGATTTGCCAACCCTACGTCCTTGTGCAGGAACCATGCGAGCTGATTGCGTGGTGCACAATGGATCAACCACCACTACTGAATATGCTTCTTCTTGGCCAACATCTCGTGCATCTCGACCAGCATCTGCCTTCGGCGCGCCTTCCCCGACCACGGCAGCCGCCCCCACCTCTACCTCAGCAACAACATGCACCTTTTCTAAGGCCTTCTTCATGCTCGCATTAGAATTTCCTATGTGAAGCAAGTTAACACCAGCTTCACAAAAAAATCCTAGCTTGACTAATTTGCATAAACCATGAAGTCTATAGAAAGTTCCATGTGTTAGGCTGAAAAAATAACACATCAGAACTCCAAAAAGAATGACAGTTTGATGTTTTAACTAATCCATTAAGAATGGAGTGCATTCAAATGGAAAAATGAATCGCATAAAAGACTACTTACCTTCTTCCAGTAGTACAGAAGCACATGATATTCAGTTCAGGGAGGGCGAGGCATCACCCACCATCTTTTTTTCAGGGACTACAGTGTGCTTAAGCCAGCCTGGACCACTTCATAAAATTGAGAACTATACAAAGCCAAATTATACACTGGGATTAATAGAAAAGAAAAGGAAGGAAAAAATAGAATCTCATAGATAGGTGATACAACATAGTGCTCCAATCCGTCAAGAGCCCTCTCTTAATTCCATTTGAATACCTGTTGGACCACAACATAAGATCATCAGCAATCTTGCTACTAGTAATGTGCAATTCCACAGAAACATCAGGGAAGAGCTTGTAGTTCCCGCGTCTCATATATTCCAGAGGACCACGATAAGCACAGTAGAGTGAATATTGTCGGAATAATTTTTCTTCCTAGAGATATTTGACTGAATCAACATTGAGTGGATGAAAATTTTGAAGTTCAGACCACAGCAATGCTAGGGACGAGCAGCTGATTAACATATGAGCAATATTCTCTAATTCATTAAAGAAAGGAAAATTGACTGACTGGCATATGAGCACTATACAACCTCGCCTATTTGGTGCACCTAATTCATCTCAGAGAAACACACAATTCGCTAGAAAAATAATGCCAAGCCCAATAGTACTGAGCCATACCATTCAATTCATGTTCTTGATCTCACCCTGCCGACATCTTTGCTTAGGCCGAGCTCGCATAGTAGTCCCTCACCAACGATCTCAAACAGTACTGCCCAGGTTACCTCACCAACCAGAGAGACACTTGATCATTGTGTTCACAGATGAGTTGGATGAATGTGAAACTAAACCCAGCTGGAAAATAATGAAAATCTGAACTAAACTGGCCCAAAATCAAATATAAGCCTTTCTATGCATGGCAATGGAGATGAGTTGGATGAATCGGCAACTGAATTCAACTGAAAAACAATGGAAACCTGACCAAAACTGAACTAAAATCAAAATTGGAATAATGAAAGTCTGAACTAAACTGAAGAAAACTAAAAATCTTGAATATTGTCGAAATAATTTTTCTTCCTAGAGATATTTGACTGAATCAACATTGAGTGGATGAAAATTTTGAAGTTCAGACCACAGCAATGCTAGGGAGGAGCAATTGATTAACATATGAGAAATATTCTCTAATTCATCAAAGAAAGGAAAATTGACTGACTGGCATATGAGCGCTATACAATCTCGCCGTCGATTACCACTTTACCTATCAAACTGAGTAGCAATATTATTATTAGCAGCTATAGGCAGCGTATATCAGGACCAATCAGTAGCATACACATATCAGTATTAGCATATGAAGCAATCAGCCACGCCATTTTTCACCACAACATGGACAATAAAAAGAATCTACCAAGCGCTGCCTCAATATATGACTTATAGATTAGAGAAGAGCCAATAAAAAATCTGTCATCGTGTTGGTAGATGCACTTGATTGATGATTCTTCTACACATTAGTTCTAAGAAAATGGCATATTGGCGGCAACCAAAATGGCATCAGGGTGCGAGTTGGTAGGCTATGACCTGTGTGGTTGCGGATGTGATAGAGCGGATAGATTTTGAAAAGCAGCAACAATTGCATCATGACTTGGGGCGAGGGGATCCATGGTGGTCGTTCCACCATGATGCCTCTCCCCATCGCTCGGCCATGGCATCGGCAACCCCCAGCGCTTATGTAACGCCCTCGATGCGGCTATAGCTCCCACGTGTCGAGGCACGACTTAGAAACATAACCGCATTGAAAGCAATGTCGCAAGTTAGGCAATCATCACAACATCCCATGTAATATAAATAATAAAGGGAAGATACATAGTTGGCTTACACTCGCCACGTCAATCAAGTACATAAATAACATTACATCATCCAAACACTCATGGCCCGACTACGGCGCCAAAATAAAAGATAACCCAACATGCGACACAGTCCCGATCACCCCCAACTGGGCACCACTACTGATCATCAGGGAAAGACACATAGTATCGTTGTGAGTCCTTGTTGAACTCCCACTTGAGCTCAAGCGCGTCACCTGGAGCGGAATCAGCAGGCCCTACATCTGGTTTGGAAGTAATCTGTGAGCCACAGGGACTCAGCAATCTCGCACCCTCGCGATCAAAACTATTTAAGCTTAATAGGAAACGCAAGGTATATATGTGGAGCTGCAGCAAGCGACTAGCATATATGGTGGCTATCCTGTTCGCAAAACAGAGCGAGAAGAGGAGGCAAAGCGCGAACGAATAACTAGAGGGCATCCTGCGGAAAGCATTACTCCAACACCGTGTTCACTTCCTGGACTCCGCCGAGAAGAGACCATCATGGTAACTCACACGGTTGATTCATTTTAATTAAGTTAAGGTTCAAGTTATCTACAACCGGACATTAACAAATTCCCATCTGCCCATAACCGCGGGCACGGCTTTCGAAAGTTCAAATCCCTGCAGGGGAGTCCCAACTTAGCCCATGACAAGCTCCCACGGTCAATGAAGGAATAGACCTCCTCCCGAGACGTTCCGATCAGACTCGGTGCCTCGGTTCTACAAGACACTTCGACAGGTTAAAACAAATCCAGCAACACCGCCCGAATGTGCCGACAAATCCCGATAGGAGCTTCACATATCTCGTTCTCAGGGCACACTCAGATGAGACTAGCTACGAGTAAAACCAACCCTCAAGTTTCCCCGAGGTGGCCCCGCAGGCAGCTCAGTCGGACCAACACTCAGAGGAGCACTGGCCCGGGGGGGTTTAAAATAAGATGACCCTCGGGCTTCGGAAACCCAAGGGAAAAAGAGGCTAGGTGGCAAATGGTAAGACCAAGGTTGGGCATTGCTGGAAAAGCTTTAATCAAGACGAACTATCAAGGGGTTCCCATTATAACCCAACCGCGTAAGGAACGCAAAAATCCGGGAACATAACACCGATATGACGGAAACTAGGGTGGCAAGAGTGGAACAAAACACTAGGCGAGAGGCCGAGCCTTCCACCATTTACCAAGTATATAGATGCATTAAGATAACATGGCAATATAATAATATCCCAACAAGTAAATAAATGTTCCAACAAGGAACGGTCTCCAACCTTCACCTGCAACTAGCAATGCTATAAGAGGGGCTGAGCAAAGCGGTAACATAGCCAATCAACGGTTTGCTAGGACATGGTGGGTTAGAGGTTTGACATGGCAATTTGGGAGGCATGATAAGCAAGTGGTAGGCATCGTAGCATAGGCATAGCAAAAGAGCAAGCATCTAGCAAAGCAAAGATAGTAGTGATTTCGAGGGTATGATCATCTTGCCTGCAAAGTTGTCAGAGTTGACTGGATCCTCGAAAGCAAACTCAACGGGCTCCTCATTAGCGAAATCGTCTCCCGGCTCTACCCAAACAAGACAAACAAGCAAACGGAACACAATCAACCATGTGCAAAGCTCAAACAAAATGATGCAAGGATGGTATGCTATGCGGGATGCATATGCAAGATGTGACAAGGAATGCATGAACCTGGCCTCAACTTGGAAATCCAAGTGTGACACTGGAAAGATGAGATGAAATCGCTTGAAAACGATATAAAGAACGCCGGAATTGGAGTTACGGTTTGGAAATGGCAAGCATTTCGAATATGGCCACGTTCTGCGATTTACAGCAAGTAGCCATCTAAATGCAATGAGATGAACATGCTACATCACTCAAACATGGCATCAAAATACATGGCAGGAAACCATTCATGAAGCTTAACAAAAGTCTAGCACTGAGCTACGGCCAATTCATCCAATAACAGGTTCAAACAAGCATGGCAAAAATGCATATGGTAAACAGATCTCAGACTTAGTGAAATTAACACTTGTCTGGAATTTCTGATCAGATAGCACTCTTCGGAGCAACAAAACTATATGCTACAGGACCTGAACATGGCTACTTAAAGCATGGCATGGAGCTACTCAAAGAGCTTAACAAAAGTCCCTTAGTGACCTTGAGCCAAAAGGGATCAGAAAATACAATTGCAAGCATGTGAACATGGCAAAAATATAATCAGATCACAGACTTAGTGAAAACTGGAGCATGCTGAAACAGATATCAAGTAGGCATGTTTACGAGCTCGATGCACTCACTACAGAGCATGTCATGATAATCTAAGCATACACCCATCAAGAATACACAAAATACAAGTTAGACATGGCAAGAACAATAACATAGCATGCACGGATCAACTACAACATCATCGGCAAAATCGCTAACAAGTAGACAATCTGCCCAGATTCACGAAATGACAAAAGTAGAGCTCGATTGACTCAAGCTAGGGTGCTCCATAATTGCAAATAAAGACATGGATGGATAGAGAACTACAAGATTAACAAAATATCATTACTGATCATCCTCAAAAGAGGCACGGATCACTAGGAAACAACATGAGCATATGGCATATTGAGATAAACAGCTTAAGGACTTAGTGGAAATGCTAAGTCCCTGAAATCAGCATTACCAAGTTCCTCACTTTGCAAGCTTGTGCTAGTCACCACACACATCACAAAAATACATGGGTTGCACCTCTGGAAATATGGCAAAACCCTTAACAAAACATATGTAGAGCTCATGGGCATATCATGCACACAATAATCATGGCAAAAATGACAAATGTCTAAATGGAGCAGCATATCTGACAAATATCTCAAGTAGCACTCTTCTAACAGCATTTCGGGCATCAAGATGAACTCAAATGAAAATGATGCAATGAGATGAAATGATGTACTCTCTTAGACGAACATTTTGATATGCTATATGCCCAAAACGCAGCTACGGATGCAGAGATACAATGCGATGAACATAGCAATTTATCTAGGGTTTCGGGCAAAAGTCAACCGTCCCAAATTTCCAAATCTGGATCTGGCACGGATTCCGAAGCAGCTCGCCGGAGTTACTGTAGCAGGGTCCGCCGGAGTTGGAAGGGGCCGATCGGAAGGGTCCGGGCATGGAGGAAGGAGGAGGCCGGAGCTAGCGACGGCGGCGGACGCGGTTGGCGGCGGGGCGGCGGCGCTCGCCGGCGCGGGACGGCGGCCGGCCCGGGTGCGGTGGCGCTCGCCGGCGCGGGGCGGCGGCCGCCGGCGAGGAGGCGCGGGACGTGGGCGGAGGGAGGCGGCTCGGGCGAGGCGGCACACCTCTGGCCCGGATCGGCGGCGGGAGGGCCGGCCTCGGGCCCGCGGGCCGCGTCGGTGCGGGACGGCGAGGTGGGGCGCGCCGGCGCCACGTGGCGGGGCGTGATAGGCCGGGTGGCGGCGGTCGGACGAAACGGACACGTCCGGCGGCGAGAGGTGGAAGACGACTAGGGTTTCGGGAGAGGAAAAAAGAGAATTTCGGAGGGGTCTTTAAATAGGCATAGGAGGAGCTAGGAGAGTCCAAATGAGGTGCGGTTTTCGGCCACGCGATCGTGATCGAACGCTCTAGATGATGGAGCAGGGTTTTGGTGGGTTTTGGGCCAACTTGGAGGGGTGTTGGGCTGCAACACACACGAGGCCTTTTCGGTCCCTCGGTTAACCGTTGGAGCATCAAACGAAGTCCAAATGGTACGAAACTTGACAGGCGGTCTACCGGTAGTAAACCAAGGCCGCTTGGCAAGTCTCGGTCCAATCCGGAAATGTTTAATCCCCACACCTGAAAGAAAGGTAGAATTGACCACCGGAGGAGAACGAAGCGCCGGAATGCAAAACGGACAACGGGGAAAATGCTCGAATGCATGAGATGAACACGTATGCAAATGCAATGCACATGATGACATGATATGAGATGCATGACAACGACAACAACACACGGAGACAAAAAACACGAACCCGAGAAAATAAAATAACTTAAGGCCGGAAACGGCAAGAGTTGGAATACATATTGGGAAAGTCATATCCGGGGTGTTACAGCTTATCTATGGCGTCAGTCGCCTCCACAACCACGGAGCCCCTCCACGACGTGGCCGTTGCGCTGGAGCACACTCACGATGTCATCTGCATGGTGCATGGCGACGTGTCGGCCTCCAAGTACGTGCTCCTCGACGTAGACGGACGTACGAGGCTCTACGACCTGGGGTCGGGCTATGAGGGCACCTTCCCGGCCACCGTCGCGCTATAGGTGCGTCAGCGATGGGATCGCCAGTTTACGCGGACCCCTTCTTCCTCCGCACGGGCATCATGTCCAAGAAGTCTGACTTGTACGGCTTCGGCGTGCTGCTGTTCGAGGCCGTCACTGGCTCGCCGGCTACTGGAGCACCGGGCCAGGACGTCAACGGCAAGTACTTGGCGCCTAAGGTTCCGCGCGTGATGGAGGTCGGAGTGGCGGGGCTCATGGATGGCAGGCTGGGCGACGACCATGACATCGTGGAGATGGGCGACGTTGCGCCGATCACCGCCGATCGCGTCGTGGCGCAGGTGCGAGCAGCCCTCGCGGAGAAGGTGGCGATGCCCATCGCGGGGATGGACGACAACGATATGCACCGGGGCCCGCCGTGTACCTGACGACCCACTTTAGCGCCATTGTGTCCGGATCGCCTTTCGCTAGGGGCCGATTACCAGGGTACTATGTTGATCTTGGAGAGGTATTTAAGAGATGGGAAAGTCGGGCGTGAAATTTTGCCTACCTAGTAGGACGGACGAATGTGTTGGGATGGGCTTCTCTAAAACCAAACGATGAACAAAAGAAAAATCGACGGCCGAAAACTACATGGTCCAGGCCCTTAGCGTGCGTGCGAACGAACCCATCATGTAGGTTCCCTGAATTAGTACCACCTTGAGTATATGTTTTAAATTCAAACTGAAAGCGTAAATTCATGTGAAGAAGCGTATTGTGACGGTGAACCGACGGAGTCAAGCCGTGCTTTATTATTAGGGATAGATTCTTACTATTCAATTCATTGAGCAAATCATTTTAAGCTTTAAGTACTTGTTCTACTTGAGTGGTAACCATAGAAGTATGTTTACTAATAAGTTTAAGTTCACCTTTAACATTAGCCATATAATCACCCAAGTGTTCAAGCATATTTGAATTGTATTTCAATTGTCTACCAAAATAAACATTAAAATCTTCTTGCTTAGCCATAAATTTATCAAACTCATCTAAGCATGGGCTAGCAAATTTAGTAAAAGGGATTTCAGCTTTATCATATCTGTAGAGAGAATTTACCTTTACTACCTGTGTCGGGTTATCAAGACCATGAGTTTCTTCAATAGGTAATGGATTAAGATCATATGTTTCTTCAACAGGCGGTAAATTAAGACCATGTATTTCTTCAATAGGAGGTAAATTCTTAACATCTTCAGCTTTAATACCCTTTTCTTTCATAGATTTCTTCGCCTCTTGCATATCTTCAGGACTAAGAAATAGAATACCCCTCTTCTTCGGAGTTGGTTTAGGAATAGGCTCAGGAATTGGCTCCGGAGGTGTCCAATTATGTTCATTTGTCAACATATTATTCAATAGAATTTCAGCTTCATCCGGTGTTCTTTCCCTAAAAACAGAACCAGCACAACTATCCAGGTAATCTCTGGAGGCATCGGTTAGTCCATTATAAAAGATATCAAGTATTTCATTTTTCTTAAGAGGATGATCAGGCAAAGCATTAAGTAATTGGAGAAGCCTCCCCCAAGCTTGTGGGAGACTCTCTTCTTCAATTTGCACAAAATTATATATATATATATATATATATCCCTTAAAGCAGCTTGTTTCTTATGAGCAGGGAAATATTTAGCAGAGAAGTAATAAATCATATCCTGGGACTACGCACACAACCAGGATCAAGAGAATTAAACCATATCTTAGCACCACCCTTTAATGAGAACGGAAATATTTTAAGGATATAAAAGTAACGAGTTCTCTCATCTTTAGTGAACAGGGTGGCTATATCATTCAATTTAGTAAGATGTGCCACAACAGTTTCAGATTCATAACCATGAAAAGGATCAGATTCAACCGAAGTAATTATATCAGGATCAACAGAGAATTCATAATCCTTATCAGTAACAAAGATAGGTGAAGTAGCAAAAGAAGGGTCAGGTTTCATTCTAGCATTTAGAGATTGCTTACTCCATTTAGCTAATAACCTTTTGAGTTCATTTCTATTTTTGCAAGCTAAAATAGCTAAGGAAGCTTCTTGATCAAAAACATAACCCTTAGGAATAACAAGTGATTCTTCATCATCACTTTCATCAGTATCATCAGATTCAATATTTTCAATTTCTCTAGCCCTAGCAAGTTGTTCATGAAGAAAATCACTAAGTGGCATAGTAGTATCAGGCATAGAGGTAGTTTCATCATAAGTATCATGCATAGTAGAAGAGGCATCATCAATAACATGCGACATATCAGAACGAATAGCAGAAGCAGGTGTAGGTGTCGCAAGCTTACTCAAAACAGAAGGTGAATCAAGTGCAGAGCTAGATGGCAGTTCCTTACCTCCCCTCGTAGTTGAGGGATAGATCTTGCTTTTTGGATCTCTCAAGTTCTTCATAATGATAAGCAGATATATATCCCAAGTGACTCAAAGAATAGAGCTATGCTCCCCGACAACGGCACCAGAAAATAGTCTTGATAACCCACAAGTATAGGGGATCGCAACAGTTTTCGAGGGTAAAGTATTCAACCCAAATTTATTGATTCGACACAAGGGGAGCCAAAGAATACTCTCAAGTATTAGCAGCTGAGTTGTCAATTCAACCACACCTGGAAACTTAATATCTGTAGCAAAGTGTTTAGTAGGAAAGTAATATGATAGTAGTGATAACGGTAACAAAAGGTAACAGTAGTAAAAGTAATGTTTTTGGTATTTTGTAGTGATGATAGCAATAGCAACGGGAAAGTAAATAAGCGAAGAACAATATATGGAAAGCTCATAGGCAATGGATCGGTGATGGAGAATTATGCCGGATGCGGTTCATTATGCAACAGTCATAACCTAGGGTGACACAGAATTAGCTCCAGTTCGTCAATATAATGTATGCATGTATTCCGAATATAGTCATACGTGCTTATGGAAAAGAACTTGCATGACATCTTTTGTCCTACCCTCCCGTGGCAGCGGGGTCCTTACGGAAACTAAGGGATATTAAGACCTCCTTTTAATAGAGAACTGAAA